>NW_008610168.1:0-26144 GCF_000691845.1 Merops nubicus
GCTACACTGCTGTTAAAAGAATAATTTGAGGAAAGGCCATAGTAAAGGCTATATGTTAAACAAAACTCCTTTAAAAAAAAAATCAAAATTAAATATTACAATATTATAGTAAACTCTCTCTATATATAGTGTATATATATACACACACTATAAATAGACTAGACATATATAGTATATATATACATACATATATAGTGTATGTATATAGAGAGATATAAAAACACACAATATATATACACACTATATATATAGTAACCTCTATGAGAATATCAGAGCCATGCCATCAGATGCAATAGGTCCACAGCCACAGTGATCTTTAATCTGATTTTGCCTTTGTAGAAGGCAAACTGCAAGCTTGGAATAGCAATCTTATTTTCAAAGCAGTGTATCAACAGATATGTGCTTAACATTTTGTAGAGAGGTAGAAATATAAACTATGACTGCACATGCCCAAATGTACACAGGCTGCTAACAGCTCTAACTAGTTGTTATGAAGTATAACAATCCATATTTAATAATCCTGATTTAACTATGCCATTTCAAAAGCATTACTGCTGTAGAGAATTTTAAAGTAATTAATAAATTGGTACATTTCTGAAGAAAGCACTTATATATGGTGAAAATTAAACAATTAGAAATATCTAAACCATTATTAAATAAGTCACACAGCAAACCAGTGAAATAGTAAAACAATTGCAGGTGGCTACAACAAACAAACAAATCAACTCCAAAGTTTTAAAAGTGCAGAAACCTTTACCCAGGACTTCTATTAAACTCCTGGATTGTACTGAATTAAAATTTCTACATTAGCAACTCTGTAACAGTTTATTGGAGACTGGTCCTAATTTTCTAAGGGGTGATACAGAAGTCTCCTATGGCATTCATTAAAAACTCTAGTTACAACTTCTAAGATTTTCATTTTAGAAATAGCTAATTGGACAACTAATAAGTGAGCTTTGTTGCCTCTCAACATGAAATACCTAGATAAAATCATGCTTCAAGAGTAGCACCATATTTAAATGGTATTTAAATGCCACTGCAGCTTTATTAGCAGCAGCAACATTTCAAACAGTTCTCTACAAACTCATTAGTTGGTATTTATGTTCAGTTTTGCAAGTAACAGAGTATTGCTGCAGAGTTCATTCAGTTTGGCAACAGCTCTCTCTTTTTAGGCCTTTTCTAAGTCAATATGAATGTCCCAAGATCTCATTTCATTCCCATTCCAGACTACAAACATGTGTTAATGAGAAGCAAATATCAACACAACTTATCCAATTCCACCATGAGGAAAAGGCCAACTCATGTCAAGGCAGTGGGGAACTAATTAAAGTTTAAATAACAGAAGTGTAATTTATCAAAAATAATAACAACGACGAAAAACAAACACCAAAAGCCCAAACGTTCAAAAGCACTAGTTATAAAAGTTTCAGTTACATACTGAATTTGAGGAAAACTGTTGTAATATGGGCAGTTTGGGCAGTGCTGACTGCTGCTCACTCCTCTGCACTACAGACCTTTCCCAGCGAGGGGAGCCCACACCTCACACACACCTCAAGGTCTCTTTTTGACTCTTCATGAGCTTCTGCTTTTCCAGCCCATGGTCAAACCAAGCTTATTGTGTAATATTTGCCCCAATAATTTGTTTTTTAAAAGTGTTTTGTACTAGTCTCAACAAGTTCAATGGGTAATAGTTAATAGGATCAACTTCCTTGGGATAATTTCATTTTTGTTCTGAGTTACACTGCACACACGTGCACCACTGAGAGCACATAAAGAACATTTCACATTTAGTATTCTGAGTACTTAGTTGGAGAACATCATCCTTCAGGTAAACAACAGAATTTTTTAACCTGGTTCTGAAGAAAATAGACAAAAAGAAGGCTGGACTACTGACAGGCAGAGATGAAGTCAGGTTAGAAGTTTATAGTTAGCTTACTCTCTGATCAATTTAAGTAACAGTGTGCTTATCACCCAGAGTCATTTGCCAAACCAATGCCTCCACAATGGCATGGACACTCCTCTTGGGAGATCCTTCTGTTCCAAGCCTTAGCATAGGAACTAATGGAGCTGATTCCTTACATATGCTGTCTTCTATGGCTTTATAATCAAGAACACTGTGAGGAATGAACTGAATTAAGAATGTAGTCATTCTAAACTGAATGTTGGCTTTATCATTCAAGATTTTTGGTCTTGCTTTTGAGAGTTTCACTGCCTTCTAATACCTAAACACCCTTCTAACATAGTAGAGCAACTAGACAAACTGTCTTACTTTGAAAATATATTATCTACCCATCAGATATTTGTGAAGTTTCTGGTCTAGATTCTGTTTCTTCCATCTGACATTTAACAATTAATGCCTGATAGCCCAAGCATGGACAAATTTGCATGTCAGTGCCATAGCTCAGTGTACCATGACAACACCACCCTGGAGAAACACAACACAAAACCAGCAGAAACAAAGTCTACTAATGGACCTGGCCTCTACTATGCACAGAGAACTTTGACAGCCTGCTAACAGTTTCTGTTGGGTGGAAATGACTGCTTTTGGTTAGCTGATTGTATCAACTTTCTTCTCAGATTCCTCATCTAATTAAGTGAGTTATTCACCTGCATCAGTAACCACAGATTGAAGCAGGATATTTTCATTAACAGTCAGTATCTATTGAAAAAATAATAAATACAAAAATGCAGAAAAAACAGTAACAAAACCACCTGCTGTTTGAGTACAACTTTTATAAACCCTTGAAAGCAAAGCAAATAAACCTATATTGGAAATAATTCTGGGAGTGGATGTCACAGGAAAAGTTGTTCTGCCAGACTTGAAAACAGTGACACTCTTCATCTACTTTTGATATGACACATTCTACAGTAAATTAATGTGCATCCTAAGAGGTATTTAGTCTTGCAAACATCCTCTCAAGAATTCTGCCTTTCATCCTCACCCACATGGGGCTTTTGGCATATATTCAGGTTTCTGAAAATAAAAAAAAATCAAGTAAATTATGCATGGAGCACCTACCATTGTCACTGTTTCCTTCAGATGGGATACTGTAGCTAAAGTTGTCCCATGTTTGTGCCTGTGTAAGTGTGTTGAAGGAGAC
This sequence comes from Merops nubicus, assembly GCF_000691845.1. NCBI lineage: Eukaryota > Metazoa > Chordata > Aves > Coraciiformes > Meropidae > Merops > Merops nubicus. Next base: position 3,102 of record NW_008610168.1, read on the forward strand.
AGGAGGAAGACTGAGGGATGGGGCTGCTGGAGGGGAGTGATACCCAGTCCAACCATGGTGGGGTGAGGACCAGAGTGGGGATAAAAGGGGGCAGCAGCATTTCATATATGGCATGAGGGTTGTATGGGCATGACAAAGATGTAATTCAAAGGTGATTAATACAAAATGTGTAATTTTTGAGAAAAGAATGAAAGATGGTGCAGAGTAAAAAGAATGAAAAGTTACATGTTAGTAGTTGCAAACCATCCATTGTATGTGCAGTTAAGGCTGTTAAGCTTAGCAAGACCATTGTAAACAGAGCATTTCACACAACTTGTTTACAACCAACTTTCAAGAAAAAGTACCCATAGATTTTAAATTATAGCCTGAGAAAAACCTTGACTGTGAGTCAGAAGGTAAATATATCAGCTGTGATATATTTGTCACAGTTTGGTGAATAAGAATTTTGGTATTTTTTATAATGATGTAAAGTAATAACACCTCCCCACAGACAAAAAAAATTTACATATTCATGTGAAAATATTACTACATTACAACTTCCTAGATGATTTTGATAAGTAGCAACTATCTGATCCCTTGGATTATCATTCTGTTGAAATATGTTCTGTAAGTACATGTACTACAGATGTCTTCCTTTTGTTTTAACTCATTTAATAGCACACACAGCAATACTTCTATTTCTTGCTGACACCCCCAGCAATTAGTCCAGTTCTACAATGGACCCACCACTCTGGGGAAGTTCTGGTCCCCTACAACAGTTACAGACTTTCCAGGGAGAAGAACAGACGTAGAATACCCCCAAAGGGTGACCCTGAGTTTGCACCACAAGCCTTGGTCAACCTGCACTGTAAGCAGTCTTCTAAAAAACACAAGTTCAGCAATGATCCCACCATAACTCCTCTGCACTTCTGACTCTTGTCTTGACTGTGACAAAGATTTCCACACAAGCTTCCCTAAACCCTCCATTCTACAGTGTTTCAGTACTGGACACTAACATCCTTAAAAAAATCTCTTCCCTACCTGTCTTTCAAAAGCTTCCCACTGGTTTCCTCTTTCCTGACACAGAATTTAAATCCCTTCTTCTCTGCCTTTCACAATGATGTCACAATCCTTAGTGAGCTTTTCCTGTTCCTTGCCACTTCTGCCACAAAAAAAACCTGTGAACTCTCTCATTTCTTGGTTTCCTACATATATTTCCATGTTTTATCTACTGAATCCCACACACAGGGGAAAATCATGCTCCTTAAACTGAACATTCTACACTACCTCCACTCTAAATGCTAAACCATAATCCTAAATCAATTTAAAATTACTGTGTAGATCAAAAAATGGCTAAAACCATTTAATATTAGAAGAAAGTCCAAGGTAAAGTTTCAGTAAGCACAGAAAGTCCCTATTTTAAAATGTTCAAAAATAATCATTGTAAAGAACTTAATCACATAGACTTTCTCCTGCCCACAATTCTGGAATCTGTATTAATTTGATGATAATTCAGACAGTGTCATATAAAACTTGACCTTGAACTTCTCTTCACACTCAGCTGGCCAAGAGCTCTCTCTATTCAGCCATGCCTTTTTCCACAACCAGTTTGCTGCTTCTGGCTCTTGGGACACCAGATCAGCTGAACCTGTGAACCAGCAAAACTGAACTCTGAGTAGAGGTTACAGAATTCAGATTTATGGCAAAGGAAAATCAATCTTTAGTTATGCTGGCAATCAGGATTCTCATTACTTCCCAAAGCAGACAGATAATGCAGTTAGGGAAGAAAACAAATGGAAGGCATAAAATCCAGAGATGATAAAAACAGTAACTAGCACTCAAAAGAGTGAAAAATGCTGTCAGGTTCTAATGATCATTATGTGTTCCACCCAACTTGAAAGATAGTGAGGGAAGCATCTCCACAGATACCAACATTGTGCTTCAGATCCTCTGCAAGTTACCAAAAATGAAGACACTTGACTCAAAAGGAAGATTCTGCTGAGTAAACCATTGTAAGGGAATCACTTCTCCCTTCACAATACAAATCTCTATGTGATTTTGAGTGTTGTCAGTGCTTCTTTTAGCCTCTGAAGGTACAAGTTTTTTGCTTGTCTGTGTTGCTGTCACCTTCTTCAGCAGAAGGTATGAAACAGTGAACTCAAAATGGTACAGAACAAAAGCAAAAAACATTCTTGAATACTGAAAGATGTATAAGATGATGTTCAGGCTCTAGGTCTGGCACATTAAAGATATTGTAGCAAAATCTATGCAACGTTGTTCTGGCAATTAGTATCACACTGATCATTTTATCAGTTAATGAATCGAGCACAAATGGTTTGATTTTATTAACTACTGGGAGTGATTCATTTTCACACAGCAAAAGCACTTCCCAAGAGCAAAACTATGGTTCTACGAAAACTGATCATTATGGGTCCTTTTCAATATTAATTTTTTAAGGTTTTCCAAATTAATGTGAATTTGAGAAACGCATACTCTGATTAAAACACAGGAGGAAATAGTTTTAAAAACTAAAAAATCCTCTCTTTTTACCTTCTATCTAAACATCTGACCCTTGAAAAGATCCTGTCGAGAAGTCAAAACACATTTGTTACCTTTCAAAACATTTTCTTTGGGTACCATGTTAACCATTAGATATGGATTTTCCCAATGTTTTTCCTAGCTTTAAAAAGAAGGAATAAAAGGACTTTCAGTCCTGAGCAGATATCAGTATGTACCAACACAGACATTTAAGCCACTGTGGTTTATTCTCTGGAAGCACTTCCAATTGTGTACATAGTTGAAAAATCTGGAATCCTTACCAGAAGTCTAGTTTATTTTCATGTTTCCAAGAGACATAAATCATTATAAAGGGGTTGGGAGGAGGAGAATCCAAGCCAAAAAATTCAAATAGAAATCAACATTCATTTAAAACGCAGGAAAATAAACACAGTGAAAATAAACACTCAAATATGAAGAAGTTCAATGAAAAAAGCTGGAAAGCTTTCCTAGATCACAGAATAGACCCCTAGACTAGCTCACCTCTAGGGCAATAAAGCAGTATATCATTAACAAGTATAAATTCAGACAGTGATACAGTGGTGAAAACTTGCAGAAAACTTGCAAGAAGATTTAAAGGAAATGCAGTGAAGAAAGTAGAGAGATGGAAGCTAACCACATTTAATGGGGAAAACATGCAGGATTCATGAGCACACTGGTATTTTCAGCCATGTTGTGCTCTGAGAATTATTATTATGTGTTGGCAAAACAAATTTTAATACTAATTTCAGGGTGTGGGAGCAGGAAAGGAAACAATATGCAGCTTTCCTACCCCTTTGCAAGGTTTCACTTTGTTAGTGTGCTACACAACCAATGTACTGTCTTTTAGCTCAAGTTGGACCTAAAGTTTTACTACTGTCAAATTCCTCCATCTTACCAGGGTATGAATGTAAGGTGACAGGACTGACACTGGATGTGATGAAGTGAAAGACTGTGCAGTAACAGCCCTAGCTTGGTGACTCTGTGGTGTATGTGATGGAAAGGAAAATAAATTCAGATTATCAAGACTTCTGCAAGCCACAGAAGTTCAACAAACTAGGAAACACAACTGAATGGAGCTGTCAAACTGCAGCACAACTGCCTGAGAAATTTAAAATATCCTCTTCATGAAATAAGGTTGGTTCAATATAGTTTTTTTTGCCTTTTAAAACTTGAAAAAAATAAAAATCTATGGGTACAATTCAAATGTGAAACTGCTGCCATTATTGCCAACATGTTTTGTTAGGGAAGCTACAAGCTTGTAGTGGTTTATCCCAGCATTTGATTCAAAGCATTTGTGGTGAGTGCAAGAAACCAGAATTAGTCTTAGGATGCACTATCAGTGAACATCAATGAAGCAAAAAATCTTATTTCAATTAGTACATCAGCACAGATGATATATATGTATACATGTGTAAAATATATCTATCTATATATACACATTTTTTTAAAAAACATACACACAATTTTATAAAACACTTAATTTATTAATATGGGATGAAAACTGATCCATATATAATGTGTCAAATACACACTTGTTACAAATTCAATCTTGATTCAAACCTACAGCCTTAAAATGTTCTAATCTTTTAACTGTTGTTCAGAAAATTTTTCACCACTGCCTTCTTAAGGGAAAAAGAAAACACAGACATCCATACAGAGGTGAAAAATAAAGTAGACATAAATGGGTTAAATTTCTTTCCCTCATTACCTGATCGTGGCTTCAGGCCAAAAGGGATTGTGGTGTTTGTAGTAGGAGACATTGTTGGACTTCTATCCTTATTCTGTGTAATTCAAGAACATAAAGCTAAGTAAGAGCAACATCAACAATAGCAAAATTGACTATATAAAATGACTATAAAAAGTTATCAATGCTGCAGGCTACAACTGTTTCACCATAGTCACAATATAGCTTCAAACCAATGATAATCTCCCTTTTTTACAGCACCCTATTTCTATGCTTAAAAAAATATGAGTTTCTGACCAAAGACTGCACAGTATTTCCCCCAGCTAGAAAAAAAGCTAAATTATTTCTCAGTTTTCTCCTGTGTAATCACTTGGTTCCATCAAAACTCACATTTCTGTGGCACAGTGCATCAAGAAAAATGAAGATATGGTTTTTTCCTTATCTAAGTTTGTTCCTTTCACAGAATTAATTACCATTCTGCATGGTATTTTCAATGCAACCCTGAATTTCTGCCTAAAAAGCAGGAAAAAGGAAGTTAAGCATAAACTTCCCCTGAGGATTGCCCTTGACCCAGAACCACACGAGCAGTTGCAGCAAGAAGAAGGGAGGAGCAGCATATGGGGGAAGGTGAGGCATAATTATTATCCCCAGTGGTAACATGGAAAGTTCTAGAACTAAACTCCATCATGGGAATCTTTTTATAATAATATTCCCCAGGGAGCCAGGGACTACAGGAGTCCCATCACCAAGAGTGGCAGAAGGTGGCTGCACGCTCAGGAATTCACAGATGCTCACAGACAGAGGGGTGCAGAGGAAGAATCCCCATTTCTGCACAGAAAATATGAAGAGAGGGAAAAAAAAAAAATCTCCCTAAGGAGCTCCCCAGAGTTTCCTCTTTTTGGCTGGCTGAGATTTGCACTGTGAAAGCAATAGGATCAATAAAATCAGACTCCTCTCTGAAAACTAATCAAGGACAACCCAACTGTGCAAAATTAAATTGCACAGAAATCAACAGAAGCTCTTGTGGAGCAAGGAAGAACAGAGGAAAAAAAGAAAATGTGGGAGAAGAAAATAAGAAAAAATTAAATGTTTTATACCAAACTACATAACTCAGAAACAAGGTTATCCAAAATATATTGTCACACCTCAGCAAATCCATAGGCCAAATAAACCACAGAATCATTACTGAGGAGCTCAGTCACATTTTCTGTGAGATTCAATTTTCTGTTTCATTTATTACATGAACATTCAGACAAAACAGAAGAGACAAACAAATGACATTAGCACCTTACCTCATTGTGAGACATTTGTCCACTTGTATTCCAAACAATTAGATCATTCTGGGTGTTTGGAAAGGAAAAAAAAAGACCCTTTCAGTAACTATTTTTTGTGATACACCACAGGATATTTTACACACAGTACTCAGATACACTTTTTTTTTTTACTGAAATAATTCATTTTCATGAACTCTAGATACTTTTATTGCTAGTTGAACAACATTTAAAGAAACCTTGTAGAAATTATTCACAGGTATTTCCCATTCATTTTTTAATTTTCAACCCTCAGTGATTACTGCATTTATAAAATTTTAATGTTTATTGGTTCAAAAGCAATATGCAAATTTTGTTTCACAGATTTTGTAATCAAACTCTCAGCAGGAGTTTAATATGCAAATACAGATTTTTAATATAGATTTGAAGAGGGAAGAACTCTGTGATTCATTTTCTAATTGCAATATAACATACCTTTTGTTACCAGCTCTGCTATAGTTAAATGGAAACATGTAAATCATGTTAATAAATATGAACTATAATCATTAATTCTGCATCAGTCATAACTCAGCCAGCAGAAACACAGCTGGTATAAGTAAAAACAAACTATAATTCAATTCAAAATCATTTCCATAGGGCCATTTTTTTTTTTCAATCAATCAAAAATGGAAAGAAATATAAAAGACAGCACTTGGAACACTACCTGTGTCTACGTTGGAGGTTTGATCTCTCTCACAGCATGCAGGCCACTAATCAGAATTATCAATTTATGCTAAATTGAGTTAATTTAGTAACACAAGTGCTTCCTGTAGGACACAGAATGTAGCACGAATGAAAACTGGCTCTCCCAAGGTGTGTTTCCACTTCATGGAACATGCCTAGTGCTTTCTCCTGCATAACACACTCCAGACCAGGCCCTCTGTGTGTGCTTAGAAAGATTTATTTCTGCTTTTTAAAAGGTTGAGTGTCCTTAGACACTGCATCAAAATACAAAGACCACACACATTTTGAGACTGAATTAGCCTGATCTGTTAATCTCAGCCATGGAGTAACAACTGCTCCAAATAAAGTGTGTTAACATACAAGATAACAAAGGAGATGAACTAAATTGTTTTGAATTGGAGATTTTAAGGAAAAAAAGATATAAAATTAAGACTAACAAAGTCACAAAGATATCATAGAAATATTTGATGTGAATAATGGTTATACATAGGGGTATTTGAAAAGCATCAAGATAAACCATATTCCACCTAGGTCTGGATAAGACCATATTAAGGTACTACCAACACAGACAGAACATTAGGTAATTGTGATCTCAGAATCTTCTTGCAAGACAGTCACAAAAATCCCAATGGGACTAAATCCACTATTATCTCCACACAGTAATTGATAGAACACAATGTTCTGTTCCAAATATTTCCATATTTATTGTATTTAGACCCCTCCATACCTGGTTTAATGACCATTTTTCACCCTGGTCACAAGTTCTCACTTCAGGCTTTGCTTTCTCCATAATCAAATCCCTCCTCCTCTGAAATTCTAGTTCCTCTTCAGCATCTTCTCTCTGTAAGATAATTAAAACTTTAGACTGTGTATCACTGGAAATAAAACTATAGCTTTTTTTTGCATAACATTGCCTCAGAGGTATTTCTTACAAACACTGGGTTGGAAAGCAAACAGAGAAGTGAGCAGATGCTATATACTTGCAGCTCCAGTGCTAACAGGTAGATAAACTAAATCTAAACCAAGTGCTTTGTAAAGAATACTGGTTTACCACTCACCATACAGATCAAATAATAAGCAGCAGATAGCACACAGTAAAACTCCAAATCCTGCTTTATCTGAATTTTATATATACTAGTGATAGTGCTCTGGCAAAGGATTAATTTTTAGTCTACAAAATACTCTGGAATTATCCTTTCTGAATATGTTGTTTTCCTACACCAGGACAGGGAGCTAAGGGGGTGGGATGGTAGAGGAGTGTGCACAGCAGAGCTAGGAACTGGAACACACAGAAGTTGCACATGGGGTGGGGTGGGATACTAAGATGAAAAAGTAACTGATAAACCCAGAAAAAAAAATATATATACACATATAAGAAAATTAAAACAATTATTAAGAATTAGTTTTGTCCTCCAGATTACTCCATGTTTCCCTTTGCTACCTGGTAGATGAATAATTGATGAATTTTTTGGGGCTCATTTCTTGTCTTCAACCCCCCAACAGTTTGTAATAACACACTCATGAACGTACCTGACCAAGGGAAGACATCTCCATCTGCATTTGACTGCTATGTATAAAGATAAACAAATGCAAATATGTAATTCATTGTGTAGAAACTTGAATATGATGAATCTAACAAAGGCAATTTTTTTTTTCTAAAAAGAGGTAGATAAACACACTTTACTGTAGACTCCTGAATTGCTAAAGCTGTTGCAGGTTCCATGGGATACAGATTCACACCACTGCTCTCTGAAATATCCATGCTTAATCTGCAAGGTTTGAAATAAAAACATTGCACTGGGGGTACAGCTTTGGTCACCATTCTGTTTTAGTATTTAATTCCAAACAAATGGGTACACCAAATACTTTCAGAGTCATGGTTTTAACCTGCTTAGTGTTCTCTCTTAACAGCATTTTGAAATGCCTCCTGGTGCTTCACTGTCACCTATTTGGTCAAAGCAACATGAATGCTTTCATTTGTAAAATGTCACCCTAAGCAGAGGCTTGTATCAAAACCAAAGGATCTGTTTACTATCAACAACCATGCCATTATCTAGAAGGTATCTGGGGTTTCTATATCCAACCTCTAGCACCCTGTAATCCAAAAAGAAGCCACAGCCCTGGTTAAATATTAAAATTGAATTTCCAGTGCATGAAAATAAAGCAGTGCAATGTTAAATTCACAGCAGACAATGATCTGAAAGAAAGCAGTGAGTATAGGAAAGGGAATAAAAATAGGAATCTGAAGCAAATGTGGAAATCCTGAAAAAGGCTGAGTCTGAAATCTTGTTCCTCTCCAGAACTGAAATGCTGCTTACATGCACACAGGGTGTGCAGATCACTAGGACAAGAGTAACTAGACAAGTGTTTGACAAGTTCAATAGTCATGTCTGCTGGTGGAAATAGCCCCAGTGCTCTACACTGAACTCTAGTCAGTATGTGTTAGGTGTGTCAGCATCACTACTATTTCAGCCCCTCCAGGGGTCTGTCTAACTCCTAAATGACCTTCAGTGTGAGAGGAGGGTAATTCTGGCTGGAATGAGTTATTTCAGCTAGGTTATCTTGAGTCAGTGTTCAAGTTATGCTGATGCACAAAGGAAAACTCTTTAGGGAAAGTTCTCTTTTTTTGACATGCTGTAGGTTTAGGCTAAAAGCACAAGAAAGCTTTTGTGTATCTTAAACTAAGGAGCAATGGAAACAATTCAATTCCTTTGTGCATCTGGACAAAGACACAAAAACTATTCAGCATGAAACCCAACATTTTCTCATGCTACTTTATACCATGCAAGTCTATAACAAACTGCCATATAATCCAGTAATTATAAAAGAAATGATGAGGCACCTATGGCCCAGAGGATTCAAAGTCTACAGCATCATTTGGCAAGTATTGGGCACCAAGGTGTATCTTGCTGGCTAAGACTGGATGTTAACACACAGGAGATGTACATTGAAAAGCCAATATAGTGCCCAGTAAGTTAAAAGTAAATACCCATATTTTAAGGTTAGAAAGTGTATCCACAAAATAAACAACCAAACAACCCACACCACAAAAAAAACCCCACCCTAATGCTATGGAAAAAAGCAGTAGAAAAATACAGACATGTATGGCATAATTAGCCATTTTTAAAAGCTTTTTCAAATTTACTACAGGGTTACTAATGAAAGTAATTCTGAACATGCACAGAGAAACAGGTTAATTTTCTGTATCTGACTGTCTTTTTTAATTTAATAAGAAAAAATAAATATGCAGGAAAAACTGAAGCAATATTTACAACATTCAAAATTTATAAGGCTAACAAATGGATTTTAATATTGCTTTTTTTTCCAAACCAGACTTTTCCCTTTTTCAAAATAAAGCCAGACAATTGTCTTTCTGGAAATACTAACAGGAGTGAATTTCTGTCCTAAAATGTACAAGGGTCTTCAAGGTGAACAAGTGGTATCAAACCAGGGGTTTAAACTAATGAACAGTGTAGCTTCAAGAACAAAAGGGAGGAAGGAGAAATAAGGCTAGAAGTGACAAAGAGGTTTCTAGTCTTCAGAGAAATGAAGCTATAAAGCAGCTCCCTTATAGAAGTCATGAAAAATGAGTGACTTGGTTTTGAAATGAACTTAATTTCTGAAGGTGATTACACAAAGCAAAGCACCAGCAAGCAGCTGGGCAGAACTACCCACACTACCCTAGTCACTCCTTTTCAGTAGGAGAAGCATTTATCCTCTTTTAAATACTTATTCATTTGTTTATTGAGTCATTTCACCCCACTTTAGCCACTTAAACCAGACACCTAAACTATAAAACCTTGTCTTCTGTAGTCAGGGGAAAGCTAAAGAACTTTCTTTTTAGCTCTCTCTTTTTCCTTTTGATTTTAGAGTGAGACTACAGAATCTCCACCACTAATTCAGGCACATCCTTTATGTGCTCCACTGAGCTGGGATGGATCTGGCCCAAAAGACCTTCTCCATTCCCACAAACACACCAAGTATGAGTAAGCAGAGGAGAGTTTTCAGTAGAAAATGGGACAATCCTAGCAAAAAATTCAGAAAAACCACACTAGTGGTCACAAGATGAATGGTTAAGGGGTGCCTCCACCTCTAAATTTAGGTTTCTTTTATTCATTAAATTAATTTATTGGGAATCTTGTTTAGATGCTCAGAGAGACAACCCAAGTTTCCTTCTTCTATATCTAAACACCCCCAGAACACCATCACTATGCTAACAAAGCACTTCATAACCTCAGAGAACTTGCAATTACCAATTAAAAAGTACTCTGAAGTCATTCACAAAAATCTTATATACATTATATTAACACATCAGCTATTGTAAGCATACCTGTTGGGATCCTGTAACAAATCTACTGCTTCTCTTAGTTGTTCTATCATTGCTATATCAATAGTTTGTTCTTCTGATAAATTTATTCTATAACAGAAAACAAAATGATTCAAAAAAAAGAGGTACAACAGCAATTATCTAGGGGATTCTCAATTTCAGTTTGTGAGTTTTAAGCTTCCAGCTGGCATGCAAACATTACAGAGGGGAAAAAACACCCTCTGTGCTCACTAGTATAGACTGAATTTATGGAAAAGGTTTCATCTGAAAAAATTCCTCACCACATTGCCCTTAAAGCTCCTCAACCTCATACATACCTATCAAATGTGATGAACTAAAGCTTTTAGCATTCAATTAAACAGATTGACTTCTACAACTGAACATTTGTTTAACAATATTTGACTCTTACTAACTGCACTCATCATAAGTATTGTTTTAACATAAGTACTAAATAAATGATTCTTTCACTGGACCAGCATGCTGCCTTTTGCTTTCCAACATTTGTAATTCTTTTGGGGGTTTAGAAATATACTCTCCTGTTCATTCTGCCAATAAGGCTCCTTCAGAAACTATTTATTCTTCCCTGACTCCTGTTTTGGTTTTTAAATCATACAGGACTCCACTGTTCTGATGAGTTCCTAGTTCACAGTGCACTCTCATGTTAAATCCCCTTTTCTTAGGCACTCGCCTCATCAACTGATGTCCCCTTTGCTTCAGGGTTCAAATTATGAAAAAAGAAGAAAAAAGAAGCTGAGGGATTTCATCCAATGAACTCTTTTACATGTATATTAAATTTAGAACTTACAAGTTTTGATAAAATCCCTTTTTACCAATGCCATTAACAGACTAAATATCAAAATACCTCATTAAAAAGCTTGCATTATACATCAGAAAAAAAATATTACAGCATTATTGGTGTATACAAATTAATTAGTTGAAGTGCAAGATCTATTCAGCAATAATTTGCAAAACATTGCACACACAGAGTGCAAGGTGGTATTTTTGTCAAGCCTCTGATCTACAGAACTCTTGACCAATAAGAAAATGCCAGTTCTGGTCAATGCAATCCAATGGTACAGCTAATTACTTATGGATACATAGTTAATACTTACATGTCTGTTTGCCATTGTGTGTCCTCTTCTATCCTCAGCAGCTCATCACACTCTGCTGCTCTGCTCTGTAAGCAGACAAAGTGATATTGAGAACTGAACTTTGCTGCTAAGCAGGCAGATAAATCTTGCTTTCAGACTCAGAGCTGACCTAATTAATGGCACAGCTCTGGGTGACCAGCTGAAGGAATCCAAAACTGCTCCTCTCCTTACTCTACCCCCTTTAAACACACTTGTTACAAGATCTTCTATTCACTGTTCAGATTTTATTGAGGTCAACAGCTCCTGCCCTCCTTTAATGGTAAAAAGCAAGTCAAGCAGCATGAGAATTCCTTATTCCATGTCCCAGATTTCATTTGTGCCTTCCTGGTGTATGCAATGTTTCAATTAAACACGACCCTACCTCTCTTATGTGCTCTCCCTGCCACAGCCAGATTTGTTTACAGAGGAAGGAAACTACAAATATTCACACACTAGCATTTATGTAATTAATCTAGAATTATTAACAGAATTCTTACTTCACCATTTTAACAGCCATGAATCATCTTTTAAAAAAAAAAACAAATCAGAACAAAAACTGTGTGCAAGAACCTGCATCAATCAGCCAGTTCCTGTGGATTCAATACAGGCATTAATGAGAGCTCCCACTGTCCCACCTATAACTATGAAGCTCATTAGATAACTTCACTCTCTCTTGCATGCTTTCTTTTGGTGCTTTGCAATTTTCTTTCCTCTTTCCCCTCAGACAGGCAGGAACTCTGGAGCAGTTCAGCTGCCAGTGAAGGCAGAAGTTCTCTGAATGGATGTGCATTTGTACTAGTAGAGAATGAACAGCAGAAAACAGAGAGGCTTATCCTCCTCTGTGTCATGTGTTTGGCACATCAGCTGCATCACCCTGTACCAATAAATGCCAACCAGCTCTGCCAGATGTGTCACTGAAGAGTGTACCAGCTTCTCCAATGTCTCCCAAAGATGGCCCATTTCCCAGTGCAAGCCCCCAGTAGAATGAATAAAGCCATTCTTTCTTCCTTTTCTTCTTTTTACAGGAATAAATCTGTGATTTTTCCACTAAAAAGGGCACGTATCATAAGAGGACAAAAATGCAGGACTTATTCTAGGAGGTGATCCTCAATCTCTGGGCCTATCTATATATATAAGATAAATAAAGCCATATAAATCAGGACTAACATTTGAAAAATTACAAAATCCTCCAAACCTAAGCTTCAATTTTGCACTGCAAGTTCTACTGATTTTTTGTACTGTTTCATTATCCAGAATTTCTATTTTAGTAGACCCCCCCTCTCCCAAAAGGCCTTCTAGTACAGGAGTAAATATAACCCAAAGAACACAACAGACTCAGAAATCTGCAAAAGCAGAAAAATGCCCTGAGTTCAAAATCCTCAGAATAAAATGGATGTACTACCTGGTCAAGTCACCAGCTGCTGATCTGAAATGCCACAATGTTAAGAACATATCAAAACTAAAAGCAATTAAATTTCTCTGGCAACATCCTTACACTGAAATTCAAGACACTAACCCATATTTTACTGAACTTTGCCTGCAACACATTATTTTAGATAATATTACTTATTATGATAGTCTTCAGATGGTACACTACAGAAAATCAAGATTATAATGTAAGAACAAGGAAAAGAAATATGAAGTATGCACATAATATAATGTACAGTCAGCTTCAGATGTGGGTAGCCCTTTGTCAGGCAGGATGAATGTATTCTACCCCACTTTACCTTCTTCATCCACCTCAAATGTCTTCACTTGCTAAAAATTTGTATGCAGGTAACCTACAATCATTTATTAACATTTTAACTATCTCAAAATACTGCTAATGGTAACGTTTTTAACCATCTAAAAAAAATCCCTCAATCTCTTTTAGTAAGATACCTGTAATGTCCTAAACATCCAACAACTATAAATAACTCTTCCTAACCTAACTCTCACAGATACTAGAAACAGAGTTAGGAGTAAATTTGCCCCCTAGAGTAATTTTATTCACTTTAAACCTACTTGCTTATTTTTGCATTCTGTCTTTTATGACAATTAACATCAATTGTGGTCTCTAATGTCTGCATTTTGTAATTACTACACATGAAAAGTAGTGAAGATATTTCCCCCCACTTAAAATTGTCATGAACTTGCCTTAATGTAGCTCATAAATTCAGTAGTAAGAGTATCTGGTTCATCAAACTGGTTTCCTGATTCTCTTGAGTTATCATTGACAATCAAGTGAGAAGATCCTGGATGGAATTCCACTAAAGAACAACAATAAAAAGATAGCAGAATCATTTCTTGTTACTTAACATAATCTAGGTTTCTTAAGTTATATAGCTCAAACTCAAAGCAGAGCATAAACTTCAAACCAGTATAATACTTTCAACAAGTATTTTACAAGTATTTACTTATAAATACTTTAACAAGTATTTATTTAACAAGAAACCCCACAACAACCATTCATAGAGTCTGTTTTGAACTAAAGTTTGTATGTCTTGCCAGGCTTGGCACAAAACCACAGCTGGACAGCTGCAGAGCATTTTAAGACATTCAGAAGTCTCAGCCAGTGCCTTGCAAACACTCAGACTCTCAGCAGAACTGAGTGATCCAGAGGCTATGCCAACTGCTTGTGATATTCACTGCTTCAGGGGTAGGAGGCAGTCAGAATTTTCCCCTCTGAAGTGGTCTGGATCCTATAACTTACCCCTTCCAGTTTGCTAAAACACACTGTAGGATGGAATGTTCTTACTGTATCACTCCATATTCTACTAAATTCTGATGAGTATCTCAACTGAAGTTCATTTAATCCAGTATGCAACACTGGAGAAAGGTTCATCTCCTATTTATGTGGTTTCTATAGGCAACCCCAACTCCATCCTGCCATTTAAACTGACTCACTTTTCTTCCCACAGTCAGAACCAGAATTTATCAACTCATGATGCAAGTGGAACAAGTTCATTGGAATTCCTAAGGAAAATGACTGTAAGGAGCCCACTTCAGTGTATTTTGAAGTGTTCCAAGTAGCTCACTTCTTTCCTTTTCACATGATTGCACATGCATGCTCAAAGTCTTTTGGGTAGGTAGGCATTTATTACAAAAAAATAAAGCCAAAGGCACATAGGGTACTGAAAACACCTGCTGCTCAACTGGAATATCAGCAAGAAAAATCAGCTTAATAAGAGATTTATCTAATGCAAAATGAAACACTGAAAAATCCCAGGAAAAACAGCAGCAAATAAAACAGATCACATTTAAAGATGAGGTTTCTAGGCTCCTGAAAGATTGATGCTTGCTGGGCTGTGATTTTTGTTGACTGAATTTATAGTCTTATACATGGAATTATCAACAGAAATTCCCTGCATTTAACTGCCACTGTGTTTACATTCCAACCTTTCCTTGAGTGAGCATGGTGACCTGAATCTTCCTTCAGAACCTGATCTTCTTCCATAATGTCTGACATTGGAACATTAAAGCTGATGGTATCTTCATCAGATGGCTAAGAAGAAATAAGAGAAACACTGGTTTCAGCTCAAACAAAAAGTGATAAAAAAGTACATATATAAAAATACATAAAAATAAAAAAGCACAGTATAAATTCATTCAAACAACCAAGGTTACAGTGAAGTTTTCTTCTCTTTCTTGGAGGCTCTCTCTCATGTGACATATGAGCACTAAATTTAGTTATTCTAGATCAAAGACTCATGTTTTGTTAATTTTGTAATTATCATTTGAAAATATTACACTAAAATAGTCTCATACACATTATTACAAATTCTGAGCACTAAAAAGGTGAATTTTTTTTTCCCAGCAGAGTAACACACAGCTTTCTGGAAAATGTTTTGGAGTGGTAGTGTTAAAAAAGCCTCAGGAGATTCAATTTGGAAACAGAAAATCATTTGTTTCACAGGCTGTGTCTCACTTTCAGGGCCTACAGAATTCTGCAACTGATTTTCCAGGTGTTTCCTGCCAGTACACTATGAAATAGAAACTATCCAAAGCAGCCTACTACAATACAAAAGTATTGCTCCTTCATAGGTGAAATACTATCTCTCACTTCATCCACAGTTTTATTTTTATTCAGCTAGTAACAGAAAAAATTAGACATAAGAATCAAAATAACTGAAATTATTCAACCACTCAATTCAGACGATGCATTTTGAAGAAAATCTTCACATACATTGTTGGTACTAACACATCCCTCTTCTGGGCAACAAAGCAGGGACACTACCTGGGTCTTAACAAGCACCCTCTTGTTCTAATGCATTTTAACTAAGGCAAAAAAACAAGGCCAAAGGGAGATGGGAAATGTTCCTAAACGCTGAGCTACGAGTGCACCTCCTTAAAGCACAATTTGCCTTCAAGGTGTCTGATCAATTTTACAGCAACACCACAAAGTATCTTTCACTTGAGATGCCCAAGATGACTACAGCTCTGAAGAACTGACTCTACCAACAAGCCAGACTGACACAGATAAATTGTGCATCTAACCAAGTAAGAAGAAAGAAAAAGCAATTCTTCCCCAGGAGAGTGGGGAGAGCCTGGGATGGGTTGCCCAGGGAGGGGGTTGAGGCCCCATCCCTGGGGGTCTTGAAGGCCAGGCTGGAGGAGGCTCTGGGCAGCCTGATCTAGTGGGAGGTGTCCCTGCTCATGGCAGGGGGGTTGGAACTGGGGGATCCTTGGGGTCCCTTCCAGCCCTGACAGATTCTGATCTGTTTTAGCAGAGGACTCAGGAGTGTTGGCTTGATGGTTGGACTTGGAGCTCTCTTCCTACCTAAAGGATTCTATGATTCTATGTACTCCCTCCTACATGTATGGACCCAAAGCTTATAGCAAACTTCCTAAAAAAATTTCATTAGCATTCAAAGAAGTGATTTAGGTTAATAGTTTTAAGCTATGCAAATGCAAAATGACACTGTGGCATTTTCTGAAGAGAGTTCCAACTCAACAGCCACTACCCTTCAGACTGAACTGTAGTTTGGTTCTATATGTCTGATGTATTTATAAAAACCCCTCCAAAATGTGTTTCAATGATCACTTTATGACTGATCATTTCATGTTCACCTAATATTTAGTGTGTGGATTTCTGATTCTAATTAACAACATATGTGCATCTGTCCTCCCAACATGCTAATATTTCATGGGCAATCCTCATGTGTAATCCAGGTATTTAAGGTCACACCAGAAGGAAAAGTGAGGGGTAAATTTATTACCAAATATATTTGGGATTACAGATTTCAGCATCTATTTTCTCCTTAACAAGAGAGCAGGAGTCAGGTGGGGAGGTAGTGAATAAATAGTTCTCATTTATAAAGCTTTTGTGCTAATAAAACTGTTTTGGTTCACTGTTGGTTGTCTTTAATTTTTGCAGCATTCCAATTGCTGCATTTTGTTTACAGGGAAGATGATCTGTTTTGTTAAAGTTTTATTTATAGCTAAGGAGGAAATTCTGGAATAACAGTTCCATTAGCACTCTAACTCAGCTTCAGGAAGTGTAAGAATGGCAAAAGTAAGCTTCTCTGAAGGGACTGCATGCTCTTACAACTAGAGGGAAACCATTATAAGTCTGGCTAGAAATCACAGGAACTCTGCTTCATTTCCATCTAGCAAGAAACTTGCCCAAAATACTATGAAAAAAAAAAAAACCACAACTCTGTAGGGATTTGCAAGTGGTTTTATATTTATAAGACCAATCAGTGTGTAAGTAGATTAATTTTCAATTTGCTCTTTAGTGACTACAAATTCAGTACCTAGGCTTGATTCTTTATACATTTGTTTCAAAAGCAACAAAATCTCCTTAAAGCAGGAGAGAAACACTATGGAACCAGTGTAAGATTATTTTAAGCAGCAAGGTCATTCTTTTACCATGACCTGAATATTTCCCATTAGGTCAGACGACGAATCCTATTATTTGCACGTTTCAGAATGATCATCACAGAGTTTACTTATTTAGCAAGAAATTGATTCCAAAGATGTGGTTATACAGTTTTGAGGGCTAAAAATTGTTACCCAACTGAAAATACAGTCAAAATATGGGTGCTGGAAGGGGAACTAGACACAAAATTCAGCCAACTCACCTCTGTTGCTGATAAACGTTTATCGCCGTTATCACTCCCAACGCCTGAATCAGAGTCCTTTTTACTGGGGTAGATGTCATCAATGCTAGAGGTCAATTAAAAGAAAAATATCAATAAGAAGCTATTACAGTGTTTAACATTAGAATTCAGTTTGGGTTGCACATAAATCAAAGCAAAATTTCAAGCAGTCTTGAGAGTGAAGTAGCCTAGTATGGTTAAAAACTACAACTCTGCAGTATGGGGATAGTAAAATAGATCAAAAATGGCTGATTAGCCTAAAGATTAACAAAACCAATATAAATAATCTGCTATAAAGCTTGGTTTGTCTATACAGTAGGTAAAAATGTTTAGTTACTAGCTAAGTAGGACAGAAGTCCAACTGAAGTCATCTAGCCATGGGATAAGCAACTAAACTAGTTGAACTCAAACTGGAGTCCACTGATTTAACTGCAACCATTGCTGCATTAAAACAAATTACCTGATATCTCCCTGAGGCTTTAAGTAGCTATTAACACAGAAACCTCCTTTTGCTGCTTTAAAATAGACTTGGAAATTTAGGTTTTTCAGAAAATTACCCCAATGGCAACTGCTCTCTCTTCTAGTTTCATTACCTACTGTGACCTCTACTCATTTTCAAGTACACTATTAGATGCAATAACTTTCATCTAACTTTTTTAAAAATATGTTTCATAATCCCCTCATTTGCAAAACTGAAAGTTACAATCCTGAATTCAGACTGACACAGCCATTTAAAAAAAATAACTTTATTGGACTTCACATGAATAACATATCTGATTAATCCCAATCTTAAATTATGTCCTATCAGTAAACAGGATTTTGTGTAGAAACTGCCTATGGAAATCATAAATAGGGTTATGTTCTTTCTTTAGAAGTGTAAAGTGATTCTCTAACACAAAAATTTGGTAATTATTATGTGATAAAGCATTAGGCTGTTAGTTCCCAACTGGTACCTACTGTGTGCTATCCCCTTACCCTGAAATGAATGCTCCTAGATGACCAAACTGTCACACAGAAAACCAGTAGGTGTTTCCCAAACTGAAAACTTGCTCTTCATCCTGGATTCTTCCCACCTTTGGTGTTTATCTGACAGAAATTCAAAGGTGTCTCCAAACACACATGGAGGAAAAAAATATGACTGCAACCTTATCTAGATGACTTGAGATTCCCCCAGGATGTTAGCAGCAACATTTCTATTTTTCTTTACATCAGCACTTTGTTACTATTGAGTATTTCTCCCCAAAAATAAGGCACTGCTCTCCTTTCTCCCATCAGTTATATTTCACTTCCCATAGTAGCAAAGAAAAATGCTAGATAAAAGCTGATTCCCAACTGGTATGGAGATCCTTTGCTGGATGGATAAGCCTCTGGATGAAAAAAAAAAGCTTAAACCAAATATGTGACAAATGTGTCAAACATGTAAGTCACAAAACAGCACAAGAAATTGAAACTTATTATTTAATGTGTTAACAGATTTACACAAAAGCTCCAACACCTCATCTGAATTATTTTCAGTATATTCCTGTAGGCTACTAGTTAAGAGGTTAGATTTAAATTTAGATTAACTTCTAAGCTCTTTCCTAATGTGTTGCTGACTTTAATCAGAACTGATTGTTAAAAATACCACGTTGTAAAGAGAAATTTCACTGGAATAAAATAAATCAGAAGAACTCTCTGTGCAGAAAAGAACACTCTAAATAACACCTAATCAAATGGAACTCTGGAAGCTAAAGATATAAATGTATTTATTACACTTTAAGTGTTACATGAAGAAAATAAGTGACATTTTTATACATACCTCTCTTCCACAGGCTGTGGCAAATGCTGTTGTTCTATGGCATTAAGATATAGTGAATCTGCTGTTTTAATCTGACAGGCCTGTACAGTCAGATATTTGAATATATGCACCTTACCCTTTGTACAAATCTGTTAGACAAGAAAGAAGTAATTAAGTTCATAGGTAAAATTAAAGAAATAATTTATTCCAAATGTCACTTAGCATAAAACTCCCTGAAAAACAGCTTGTACTGTCAGAATAGGTATCACAAAGGGAAATAGATTTTATTCCCTTTTTTTTATGATTACTAAGAACTACTTCAATTAACCAATCAGTTATTTGTGTGTACTAGTGTAAATAGCTTTAGCAAGAAAATAATACATTTTACTTTAAAAAATCCAAATGAGCCATTCACTCAAAAAGAATTAAAATATATAAAATATATAATTAGTTTCCAGAACTAGTGAATAATGACATTTAATTAATCAGCATGTCTTTTACACTCATGATCATCATCTATAAACTTACACTATAATTCAAAATAAATTTGACATGGATTGCATTCTAGACTATGTAATCATTGTATTTTATATCATAAATTATATTTTTAAGTTAATAGTAAATCACTGTAGAACAGAACTAGACTTTTATTAACAGGGAGAAAATTTGTCCAGAAAATTGTTCAGTTTTTCAAAATTATATACATATTCCTAAATTAGGTTTCATATGCAGGTAGGAATGACAAAAATAAAGAGGCAGTTAACAGAATGGAAACTTTCTAGACTCATGTTGGCTCAAACAGTGCACAGACACACACAGGGAATACAGGATGCTTTCTAGGTTTTAATTATATATCAACAACTAATGCCTGTGATGGCTGAAGTTCAGAAGCCTGCAGCTGCAGAAGGTAACATTTTATAAGCTATAACTTGTTATCCACCCAATATTAAGGCATAATTTCAATTTTAGATGTTACTTACCTGTGCTGGTGGAGACTGTAAAGGATTATTCTCAAGCAGCAGGACTTGTAACTGCACCATTTTTCTAAAACAAATTGGAATCACAAGCACTTTGTTGCAGGAAAAGTCAAATTTTACCAAGGGAAGCTGTACTAGTTCTAAAAGGGACAAAAAAGAGAGGTGGTGTCATATATGTATTTATTTTTGCCATAAAGCAATAAAATATTACTGAATAAACCTCCTTTTGCATTCAGGAAAAATATTCAGGCAGAACTAAGATCAACTTTTACTCCATTCCATACTGGGAAACGAAGAGAGTGTTGTAGTTATACAAGTGACAACAAATTTTAGAAATAAACACTTTGAAACATTTTTTTTTCCCCCCTGAACCTCAGCTGACACATTCACTTGTGCAACATAAAAGATGCCTGGAACCAGAACAATAATTAATTAAAAAACCCTCACAGATTGTTATTCAGCAAGTACCACTGAATGTTATATTCTGCAAATTCAACTGAAGAAATTTGAACACAAATTAATTCATACTTTTAAATCATATTTACTTATAGGATTAATACTTTGAAAATGCAAATTGAATAAGCTACCTTTAAAGAATTAGGATTTTTTTTTTTAATGACTTTTTCTTTTTACCTTGGGGTAAAACTTCGAGGTAATTTCTTCTGACATTGAGTTCTTTTAAAGATTTCAGCTGGCCTATCTGCTGTGGCAAAGCTGTGATCTCATTACAGCTGACATCCTACAGCAAAACAGCAGGAACAGAAATAATGAACTTTTTGGCTCCTAAATGTTAAATATTACAGATGTGAAATTGTAGCTGATTCATTTTATTAACCTCATAACATGCAACTATGTCTTGTCTTCAGAATTTGTCTTAAAGGTCTCTTCCAAACTAAAGGATTCTGTGATTCTATAATGCAAAACTAGATAGATGAGAAAATGTTTACACATCACTTAAAACTCAGAGCAAACTGTTACTTGGAGAACAAGTTTATTTAATCTCTATATAAACATTGAAAACCATTTCCTGAAGATGTTCTCCCTTTTTGTTCTTAACTTTTATTCATATGAAAAACTCATTACTATGAATATATAAACAAAACTGTTTGGATTAAATGTAAAACTGCAAGTGTGTGGAACTGAAGTTTAAAAAGCTTCTTGTTATTTTGGAGGGGATATTTAAGCAAAGATAAAAATAAACCTTTAAAAAAGAGAAAAGAGCAATAGCTCTCTGCCATGATGCTCAGGAAGGGCATATTTTTCATATCACATCATATGGTAGGTCATAATAAAATAAGTCTTGTTTATTATTATACAGTTATTCAACATATTACTGTAAAAGGTATTTCTTGACTGCCTAGACAGGTTCTTATTTTGATGACTAAATTTGACTGGTTTAATAATCTGGATTAAATTGGAACCCACCCTCATTTCAGCATTCCTAAAGGACTAACTGCTGCTGTAAAGCTGAGTTGAAAGTACAGGGTCTGGCTAGTCTGAGCATAATTTCAAGTAATCAATTTATATAGAGTACTATCACTGTAATAGATATAGTTTAACACTACTGCTAGCAAGAAACTGCTACAAATGTCTACTAGAGGATCAACTTCTTGGATTAAATCAGTCTAAAATGAGATAGCAGCTATCATGTTTGCTGCCAAATGGTCTAGACTCAACATGAAATCAAAAGGGTATTGAAACCTTTGCTTACATCCCAGGCAACCTGTAAATTTGAGTGAGTCCTGATTATGCTTCCATTTCTGGATTTAAAAAAGTACTTAATATCTTTTAATTAAAACTAATGAAGAAAAACAGTTAAGAAATAAATGCTAGTAAAAGCAAAATGTGATCTGGCAACAGTGCTTACTGTACCAGACAAGTTTCTTCTCCTAACAGAACCTCACTGCTGCCAAAGCTTCCTTCCCTTGTCAAACAGGAAACTATTTTAGCATTTAGACAAGGAAATTAAAAGCCCCAGTTAATGAGTGCAGCTTTTGCCCAAGTTGCCACACAGTATGGTTAATTGCACTGTTCCAGGGCAATTTATTCTTAAAGGTTTCCTGTCCTATTTTTAATTTACAGACTTTACACAACTTCATCAATAGATGCTCAATTTTTAGAGCACAGGATTTAAAGTCAGCTCGTGAGAGAGAAACTCTACAGCAACTTTTGTTTTTCATTACTTTGTTTGAATAACCATGGAAAACAAAGACTTTTAACATTATTTCTAGTTATACTTCAGCTGATGATTACTATAAGACTCCCTGAGTGTGTATGTGATGAGAGAGTGTTTATCTTCCCCATCACTTCAGCAGCAATACTATCAAATAAATATGGTTTTCAAGCTAATAACTTTTAAAGGAACTATGCAGCCAGCAGTTTGGAACATCACTTCATGGACCTCTTGTCTTCCCTGCCCAGTTACTTTGCTTTGATGGAAAGTAAGTTTCAGATTATCATCACAAGCATTTTGCACTCATCCTCCTGGCTGACAGTAGAAGTATGATTGAATTATGCAGTGGCAAATAAAAGTCAGTTTCCCAATCTAATTTTTCAA
>NW_008610169.1:0-38322 GCF_000691845.1 Merops nubicus
TTGATCCACCTCACTACCTGATGACCATATAAGTGAGCTCAAGGAAGATAATGCCTATTCCAAAAGCATTACTTTTTATGAGATATGATTGAAAAGGCAGTTAAAATCTTGCCCTTCACTGGGAAGCATACCTGGACTCATAATGATTATGCAAAGATAAATTCTTATTCATTGGATACCTCTTATTGATCTATCTCACTATTACTAAAGGGAGCTTAGTCAGGGAGAAACAGTGTATCTGGAAAATGCTGGACCAAATGAATCCCTGGCTTTGGTTTTTGGCTGTGGGGATTATTAGATGCCAGTATGAAATACCATGAGCTCCTAAGTTATCTTAATTGGACCAAAAGGAACAAATTCCACAGGCTGCAAAACTATGCATAAAATTGCTTTCATTTGTTTAATAATCTTAAAAGAACTGTTCTCCCATCCGAAAAAAAAAAGGTAATTTTCTCTCTCTGCCAATTTATAAAGTGCTTACAATGCTTTGAGATAGAACCCAAAATTAAAGCAAACAACTTTATGAACAAATTACAGCAAATAATTAACTTGTTCAAAAAAAGAAACAAACAAACAAAAAATCAGACTCTGCTCTGGCATAATTTACTACTGGGGAAAAAAAAGTTAAATTCACTAAATATGTACACCCTGCAATAGGCTACAGCATGCCATGTTTCCCTTGCTTTCATTTCACACGTTTTTTGACTTTTAAATCTCATTTCCATTCTTTCCATTGTTAAATCATAAAGTAATCTAAATGACAAATTAGTTTTCCTCTCCACTTAAACTCAGTGTGAATGAAGCACATTAATTCTCCATATTGAATGTAATCAATTTGTATACCTCTTACTGATCACTCCTGCCCTTCCATTATGCTACACAGTTACTGTCTGACTAGAGGGAAAATACATTTTCAAAATGTTGCTCCACACCAGTGGAATTTCATAATGGTCTAGATAAAGCTTTCTCTTGATTTCTGCAAATGTGATCAGAATTTGTAAGAGCAAACAACATTAGCAAAAACACACTAAAGCTTTTATTTTCTAAACATGTCTTGTCCTTCTATTAATCTTCCATTATACACGATAAATGCTACACAATAAATGATAAAAACTACCCTGACCCCAAACCGTGGCAAATACCTAACCATCTAGAGAGTTACAAGTAACTCCTGACTCAGATGCAGTCTCAGTGCAACTCAAAATACACTTTAGACAAGATTTACTGCACTGAACATAGTTCAAAGAACTCGAGATTGCATCTTCAAAAAAGACATACATTTCCTCCCACCCACCTAGGGAAATCAAATCTTTAATTAACTAAACTCCCTACAAAACATATCCAAGATTTCAATATTTAATAACGGCACCCTTAAAACCAAGGGTCTCCTCTTACCCAAACTTTTTGGCAGGAAGTGGTACCATTTCACCTGTTCGCGTTAAAAATAATAGATTTTTAGAGAAAGAAGCAGGAATCAGGACTAAGTTTTCCTCCAGGTAAGTGGCCTGAATCACAACAAAGAGATGTTTGCCTTGTTTTGTCTTGCCTTGCAACCTTCTGAATCACGGAGAGCTTGCAAGAGGCTGCATAACCAGATGGCTAACAAGGTGACAGATGGGGCTTTGAGCCACCAGGAGGAGAATAGGGCTAACCAGGATTTCATACTGCTTCAAAGGCTGATGAACCACTAGACCATAATATCTAGGAGGAGATTCCTCAAAAAGCAGGAGATTCCTATCACAAAGTCACCTTGGAAAATGAAGGCTTTGAACAGGAAAGTATGCAGCAGTAAGAGTTCTTTAAAAGGAAGGGGTGAGGAGCCAGCATGCAGGACAAGATTCAGAGGTTTGCCTCCTAGTGAAGGAATGTATCACCTTGAGACTCCAATGAAAGCAGTAACAACCCTGAGAGAAACAGGTTAAAAAGTCTCTTCAGCCAAACACTATTTTGGTGATTTTAGAGGGCTCTGGATGGTAATTCAAGTCTACATATTCTGTGCTACAGTTTAAATTATTTAGAGGATCCAACTTCATGGTTTCAGTATAAATATTTAGAATGAGCGTTAAATTTCAATGGTAGTATTTGAGCCTCTCTCTCTCTCTCTCTCTCTCTCTCCTCTGTTCACCTTTCTCTTTTTTCCTCAAGTCCATGAGGACTTGTTTCCTCCCAAGAGGTTTTATGTCCGTTGGTTGTGTGAGCACTCTACAACATGAATATTTCAGGATCAAAGTATTTTCATGCAAGATACTACTTTTTCATGTCCTACTAAATACTATTCTGGAAAAAAAAACCCTCAGACTGTTACAACACTTGATTTCACAGAAAGAAACTACAAAATCATATTACCTCTTGTCAAGTGT
Source organism: Merops nubicus (assembly GCF_000691845.1). Taxonomy (NCBI): domain Eukaryota; kingdom Metazoa; phylum Chordata; class Aves; order Coraciiformes; family Meropidae; genus Merops; species Merops nubicus. The sequence goes on from NW_008610169.1 coordinate 2,361, forward strand.
AATGTACACAATTTCTTCCTCTCCGTGATTGTGTTAGCAGACAGAAATACCCACATTAGTATTTTCCTAAATTTATAATGGGCTTTTAATTAATACAATAGCTTTTTAAAGCTGATTGCAAAAGATTATACTTGAAGTAGATTCTGCAGATTTCCTGAATCAACTTCATCATCTCTCTTACTACTTCTCCCCATTCCTACCAGTCTTCTGGCATGCTCTACTCTCCTGCTTACTCCTCTCACAGGGGTCTGCCATTACCTGGCTGCATACAGGGTCTTTCTTGGAGTTCAATAAAATCAAAATCCTATTTCTGATAATCGTTTTTTTCATAGTAGGAAAATCCACCTTATTGAAGTCCAAGTACTTTCTTTTAGCTAATTACAGTCCAACGTTATTGCTGAAATGACTGCATCAGTACCACAAAAAGATTTTACACCAAACTCATAACAAGTCAAAGAGAAAACATCTGTCAATTGTCCCATCATAAATAATAAAAATACCATAAGATTAATTCAGAGTCAATACACAAAGCACTTACAATTCACTAGTGGTAATATGAACTAAGCAGTTTTCTCCCCTGAGTCATTCCCATGTGAAAATCCATGGGACTAAATCATCACAATCCACTCACTTTATCATATCCCACACATAGCTTTTCCCTTCAGGGAGATTACCTTTGATTACCAAAGAAAGCTACTTCTGAAGTTGTCCCTCAAGCCATATGGCAAATTCCAGAATAAAGTAGGTACAAAGATGTCTTAGACACAGACTTCGGTAAAGGTGGATCCAGCTGTATGATTTGGGAAGCCTATACTGTGAATCTAAAAAAAACCTAAAAATACCCCAAAACAAAACCAACAACAACAAAAAAAAAACTGCAAAAACAACTCAGCTTGGTTAGGACTTATGTAGCTGACCCTAATCCCATAAACAGAAACCTTGCCTTTTAATGAACTCCAGAAGAAAGGAGTATGTTCAGGAAAGAAACTGTAAAGATCATCATTGATGCCATATCATTTTCCACCATTCTGACGAAAACCAAGCCCAAGAGGACTATATTAGACTAGCTGAAGTATATACTGTGCCAGAGCACTACACTTTATCTGACTAATGTGCTTATGCTAGAATTGGGTGTGTCCTGTCACTTTCATGCTCATGCAGCTAAAGGCACATTGAGGAAACTGCCTTATGTGTGTGTACAAATGTGTTCCACTGCCAGTAATTTATAAGGAACTAACTGAAAAAAACCTGCCTACCCAAACACTTAAAATAACTATCACCAGGAGATGTTTAAGATCCCGGTTTCTCTATTACTTCCACACAATCCCACCTAGGTGAGAGACATTACTCTCAGCCAGTTTTATCATATCAGCTAGAACAAATAAATACCTAGATGAAAAACTTGAAGAAAGAGATTGAGAAAACAAAATTTTCCACATCACAAACAGCTGTTAACTCCAGTCTTAAACTAAACATCACAAAAATCTCCTTTTCCTATTTCTCATGCAGAAAAATGATTGCTGTATATGTCCACATCTGCATCAAAATGAATTATTATTTTTGCTTCAGATGCAAGACTGTGAATCTGAAGAAAAACTACTAGAGATCATGAGTCAGTTTAGTGCAGGGACTTGTCCTGAAAAATAGAAACTATACTCTCCTGAACCAATAGTAAAGACATGTCTTCCTTTTTCTTCAGCCGTCTGCAAACTCAATAGGACAACTTACCAGCTATGAAAAATTAACATGCTATTGATCTTGTAATGTTTCTCCTAGATGTATCATCATTACTATGATGAACCTAGTAAACACAACAGCAACAAAAAATAATATCCTTGACATGAAATAAAATACAATTATGATTCTTTCAACAAATTTTACACAAACAGGCCAAGTTATCAACTGTGTTGAATTTAACTCTGGTTGCTCAAAGAGCATCCCTACTGATAGGGAGCCTAGGGACACATAACTATCAAAAGTTTCCAACCTTCCTCTACTAAGCAAGAGCCTAGCTGAAAAGTTTGCATGCATATGCAAAAAGCCCATCCTTGAAACAAGCTGTAAGTCTTACAAAAAGTGCCTGAATAATTACAATAAAATTGAATAGCTCGAGAAGACACAAAAAAAGCCTGGAGTACTCTTTTCATCTGAAAGCAAAGTCTATGTCTGGGGATATAGGCAACAGTTAGGATTAATCTAAATGAGGCAACTACAAAAGCTTTACTTTAATTCCTCTTTTTAATTTTTATTTTGGCATTGTTAAGCCCATTTAAAGACCTATGCTGAAATAGTTTATTTCAGGTTTTGGGTAGTTCATATTTTTAATAATTATTAAATGGCCCTATTATATATGTACTGTGCCTACTACACTGAATCTTCAGTACATGTAGGCTTGGTTGTTCAGAAATTCAAGACAACTCTGAAGTACTTTTCTGTGTACATCTGTGCATCCTATCGTGTAGACGTACTTCAAAAATGCATAACATGGTTACCACTGTTGCTGTTTCTTCCTATTTCTGTAATGTGACGTGGTCCCAAGCCAGGGTTTGGTCCTGATACAGACGCTCATGCACAAACACAGCTGGACATTACTCTGAAGAATCTTAAATTATCCTGACAGATATTGGTTGGACAACTAAAATGTCCATTCTTGGTTGGTAAATGTAACAAGGAGTGCACAGCACTAGCTATATTAGTAATAGTTTATATCTCCTGCTGTAAAAAAGCAAAAAGCCTTCATGTCATCTTTTTTCTTTCCAAAACTAGGATCTTTGTAGTGTGTTACTAGGTTCAAGCATACTGTGAAACTGCGTGATGTGGCACCGTGAACTTCCTCATTCTGACCCTGTTTATGTTTCCATGCAAATTTCTTCCCAGCAAAGAAAAGTGGGAAGCTTTGGGTTATCATATCAACTAAGCCTAATCCTCATTTACGCTTTGTAGATGAGAGTCAGCACTGGCTCACAAGTTTGGGGAGGAAAAAATACCAACAAAACAAACAACAACAACACCACCAAAAGCTTGTTTCAGTTCTCTTTTAACTTATGGCATGGTGCATTTTCATTTACCACTAAATTAAGTAACTCAGGTTCACTCAGCTGTCTACTCCATATTTGGACTTCAGCTGAAAAGTGGCCAGCTTACATTCATTTCCAGGGGAAAATGCTCACCTTCTGACTGCACGCTTCACACTGAGTATCAGACTGTCAAAAGCCTGAACTACAGAACTAGGGGAAAATCTTGATGTTGGGTTTTCATTCCCAAGGCTTCTTCTAATGCTTATTCTGCCCAATCATCCTTTGTACCATTCCAGTCCTTGAGACAGGTCCTGAACTAACAAAAAAACCTACACGATCACAGCGTAGTACGTTCAGCAGTGCAAAGGCCTGTACAACTTATGCCTGACAGAGAGGTTGTTTTGCAGGCACTGTCCATCAGATTGCTGTAGTAATGGTATCTAGAGGACACAGAATACTATAAATTTATTTTGTGAGAGTCAGTGAAAAATGACAGAGACCAAAGTTGGATTTGTATTGATCACGCAGGGATGAAAAACTCCATATCCCATTGTATTGAGCTATCTGCAACTCTGCCTCATTCCCTGCCTCTGGCTGGAGATTTAAAACACAGTAATACTCTGCCAGAGGACACAGTGTATCCATCTCCATCAAGAAAAATGGTGCAAAGAAAAACACTTGTTTCCTTTGTAAGATTACTGGTTTTAAATAAAAGAAGTATGTCTTCAGATTAAGACACGACAACTTGTCTCTAGCAAAGGTTTTTGTGTTATTTTATACAGTCTGCCTGGCACTTTATTACTGAGAAACAGTGACAGAGAGCAGTCATGAGAAGGGCACTCAGGCCACAGTGCTGAGAAATTCCTCTTAAGAACGTTAAATCTTTCTTATTAGGGACTAACCTGCATACTTCTAAATCATCAGACCAGTCATCATACAACACTGGAGGCTTCTGACCAGCATCAGTCACACTGGGCCCTGCCCCAGCCGGTGCTCTGCTGTCTGGGCCTGCCAGAGCATCGCTGCCGGAGCCTGCCTCTGCAGAGCAATCCTTCCAATCTCTGCTGCGCGTAAGGACAGGCGCAGGCTGCCGGGCTCTGGAGTAGCTTTTCCCTTTGCTTTTCCCACATTTTCTTGAGGAAATCCTTGCTTCCTGAGATGATGCTGAAGACTGTGATTCCTTAAGCCTTGGCACCCTTCTTCGGCGGTGATTTAAAGTAGGATTCTCAGGGTCAGATAGCTCTTGCTTCTTTTGCCCCACTGTCCCCAAGGTGACAAGTTCAACAGCATTATTGTTTGAGGACCCGTCCTGGTTACTGCATGATCTATTGTGCCTTCTCCCTCTCCTGGGCATTCTGGCCTTTTCTCTTGCTCTCCTCCTAGCCTGAGCCCACTGACTCTCATCTGAAGATGATGATGAATCAGATGCATTCCAGCTGGATCTCGTAGGCTCAGGATGCAGTTTACAGTCCTTCCCCCTTCCTTGCTTTTCTGTAAGCTCACCATTGCCTCCAGTCTCTCTTTTCCGCCTAAACCTTCGTTTTACTTGTTTCTTACCAGACTCCCTATTAGTAGGGGTCAGCACCATGACAGGGGTTGCATGTTCAAGCTCATCTTCTGACAAATCATGCAAGGTAGTAGATCTAGACAAAGCAGTAAGCAAAGGAAAGGGATGGAAATGGTAAGGGTGGGTGGAAAGAGGGAAATCACAAAAAAAGGATGAAAATGAGAACATGAATTTTAATAGAAAAACATGAGACTGAAAAGCAAAACCAGAACCAAAACAAAGAGAGATCAAAAGAAAACTAAAGTCTATGTAAATTATGAGTAGTGTTAAGCAGAAGCAAGACCTACATATTATTTAGTAAAAACAAGTAGCAGCCAGATTAAAGTGTATTTTTCTCAGCACATACCTACAAATGTCCTGAGTGGAAGGGCAGACAGACAACCGTGACTGACTCCTGGGAGCTGTTCCTGTTGTAGGACTGCTTGCCTGTTGAAATAAGTTAGACAGTTTGGAATCTTTGTCCATGAAATACATTGCAGATATTTTACTGCTTTGCCACATGATTACAAAATTAAAGTGACTGTTGCTGCTGTTCATAGCGCACTGCTGAATACATGCAAGCTCACAAAATACAGGAAGCCTGACGAAAAGCAAAACCTCTTTGTGGAACTGAATATGACTGAAGTGTTTCAGCTCTCATTCGCTCACGACTAGTTTTTGTCACTGTTTGAGGAAGCAGCTTTCAACATTTGAATTTTCATTTTGGTTTTGATCTACTGTAAATGTCTGATGGGAAAGGATGTTGTTTTTATTTCATGCAATCAAACAACCGTGATGATTCCTTTCAAAATGGAGTGAAATGCATTTACAGTAAGCTGAGTGATGAAGAGCACAGAGCTAAACTAGGTTGAGAGGGCTGAAAGAACAGCAAGAAAATTAAAATATGTTTTAAAAGGTTTTCAAGGCAATCACATCTTCTAGAAAAGCTGAAAAATACTAAACTGATGAGCTTGAGAAGACCAAAGTGCAGGCTGCATCTCTACACAGCTGATCACATTCTCAAACAGCAGGAAAGATATAAAACACATTTAGTATGTGACATTTTTCTCATAAGATTGTTGCTACAAATTGCAGACTCAGTTACTCAATACTTCCACTGAAAACATATTTTGATGGTGTTGACAGTAAATCGTTTCAATTTGCCTCATAGTTTACTTGCATTATAGCTGTATGGAAACCAAATTTAAATCCAAGGCTTTGTGATTCTTCAGGATCACTCATGAGGTACAATATTGTGGGGAAAGAGATTCTTAAGGCTATGATCTTCCTTCAGCTGATAAGGGCATTAGCTTTTTGTATAGAACCCTCTCCCATTGTGAACACCACTACCTAAATGGAGACAAAATACTATAAGCCTAAGAGTTCCATAAGATCATACTAGAATCAAGGGAAGAATGTCTATTAAGCCACAGTATAAATAATGCAAAGATGTTAAGGCTGTCATCCCAAGGTTTTATATTAGCAAATCAAATTCAGTCACATGTAGAGTCCATAATTAAAATTATTTCTAGCTCACCTTTCACAGACATTTTTGTGGTGTCAGTTTGAAAATTAACGGCAGAAGCAAAAATAAATAAATACAGCAAGTACCTACTGACATTTCACTTTCATCTAAACTTCTTAATCTCCATTATATTTTATGCATAGGCCTTTTGGAAACATCAGGCACCACTATGTGCATTTTTGCTTTTAAGGGGATACCAGCTGAGACTTAAGAACAGTCCTTTTGCCTGAAAATAATCTTCCGTTTTCAGAATTCAAGTAATCCTTTTAACCACTTGATTAATATTGCAACATGAAAAATATTACTAATTCTTTATTGCTAGTTCCACAAAACTAAACTCGGAGGTATGAAAACTAAGCCAACATGAGGAATTAAACTAAGAAAGCCTTTGGGTACAATCCTTCTGGTCAAATGGCTTTTCAATGTCTAGGTCATCAAGCAGAGGAGGAACACTGGTGTGTCTACATGCAGTCTAATGCTGTAAAGAAAGGACAAGTATCATTGTTTGCATTTCACAGCTGTTTTTCAACAAAAGTAACATTGCAATTTGACAAACTATGAAGCGATATGAGTTGTTCTTTCATACATATGAGAAACAGATGGCATATGTCTAGTTTGGTAGATAATCTTTTTTCATCTCACCCTCCGTGATTAGTTTTAGGTGATTAGGCACACCTTAAGCTACTTAATGAGAAAAGACATAGACATCAACCCCAGAGCCACGTTGTTGAGCTACATGCTGCTGCTGTATCAAGACATGACTGCAGACTAAACCCAGGTGCAGGACTGCTGCAGACACGCAGCCCTAGAGCCATGTGTGGACTTCTGAATTCACCCTCCATGACTAGCTCCCATTTCTCCTTTCCCCTCACAGCTGCAGGACTTTTACCACTGCTTCTTTCAGGATCTGTGTACTACAGAGGTTCAGCCTGATCTCAAGTTGTGGTCAGTTCACCACGGTGCTGTAAATGCAAGTTTTCTTTCACCTTGCCACAAGTGTTGTCCTTTGAAGGGATAAGGAGAATGGTTAAGCTGGCCCAGTAATTGGACATTAGATCTGCACAAGTTCAAGAAACTTTCAGCAGCTATTAAAAGGAGGAAGTCAGCTAGACTGTTCTTAGGAGGGCTGGCATCAAGCCAGTAATTAAAACCAATTCCTTTAAGAGCTTTTACACTTATTATTTGGGACTGGAGACAGGTGGAGATCTAATTATTTTAAGATAAAAATTACATTAGCTGTTTGATTGCTTAAATCTTACATTTCACTCTTAGCTGTAAAGAGGTCTGGACTGTTTCAGCCCTGCTCAGTCAAATTTACTTTCTAGTTCCCCTGCACTGGCATATATTTGGTTGCACAGAACTCAGAGGAAGGTTTATTTCCTTCTAAAATAACTTACATCAAATTCTTAAAAAAATATGAACATTTTTTCCTGTTTGTCTAATCCCCATTGGAGCAAAACTGACATCTAGGCAGGCATCACTTAAGTCTTGAAAAACACAGCAAGAGAGCTATGGGCAAGATAATTCAGGTTCTTATCTGTGAGAAAGTTTCATTCAATAGGTTTCTACAACTTTTAAATACAAATATTGATTTTTATCTACTTTAAAATACCTTTTAATGGCAAAATCATAGAATACTGGGTTGGAAGGGATCTCAAGGATCATCTGGTCCAAACTTTCTTGGCATCTAGACAAGATGGCCCAACACCCTGTCCCTCTGAATATTAAAAGTGGCCAGTGTTGGGGAAAGGAAAATTAATTGATGGAGCGATTACTAAACCCAAGAAAGTTAGTGTTTCTGGTATTTGTTATCTAATGTTTTGTTATGTACCTCACAGGTACTGTGATGGTCTTATTTTATAAATAATTCCAGTCTTATTATTTAATAATGGGAGTGGAAGGACCTGTTAATGTCAGGCCTGTCCCTGCTACCTCATAATATGAATATAATCATTCAGTCAAGCTGGTTTTAAAAACCTGTAAATTCCAACTCAGCTGGAAGACAAAAACCCTTTCCCTTTTCCACCCTACCCATGTTTGGACGGCATAAACTTGATCCACTTTTTGTTGCCAACACTTCCTCTGGGCTTCCCTCGTTTCATGCAATAATATCCCTCTTCGACCTCTCCTATACAACCTATGCATCCCAAACTTTTACTTTTATTTTTTTTTAAACACATATTCTTTTACGTCCAGTCTCACAGTGAAGACATCTAAAGTAGCATTTAGTCAGCTGGTCTGTTTGCAGAGCACAGCGTACAGCCATATGGAAGTCCAGGGTTAGATCTTGGCGGGGATAGGAATGCATCAGTGCATCCCCCAGAGTGGGCTGATGAACTCAGCCACGTCCTGCCCTGCACAAGGTCTGCGTTTGTTCAGTCAGTGCTACCCTGCAGTCTCTGCAAACACCCTGCTGCCACCAAACAGAGCACTGAACAAGTCTATGATCCCTGCTCACCGTACGAGGTTTCTTTTACTTTTAAGCATCTTTACTCTAGTTTTAGCAAAAAAATACAAAATATTTTAAGTGGCACCAAGTTTAACTTAAAGGCATATCTGCCAAACCAAAACATTACCATTTGAATGTATTCTGCTCACATTATGTCAGCCCAGCTGAATGGCTGTATGAATGGAATTTATGAGTGGAATGTATATGCAACAGATGATGGAAACAGTCTCAAGCACACAAGAGACAATTGTTGGTATAATTGCTATCCCTTTGCTATATTCCTATTTAGCACACTGAAATATTTTGAGATACAGTATTTATTGAATAGAGGGGTCAGACAGATGCTGTGGACTCCAGTTCCACTTGGCAGGCAGAATAAAATGATTTAGTATTTCTTAAACAAATGTCTACGTCAGACAGCTACATTGTACAGGTCATTGGAATGGGAAAACTACCCAAGCACTGTACCAATTTTATCATAGCAACTTATATCAGCAGGATAATTTAATATGGTAATTCAAAATAAAGTTGTCTGTCACTTATAAACAAGGTAGCTGATTTCTCTATGTCATCAGCACAAAGAAGATATTTGAGGGATAATGCCAACTCCAGCTGATTAGCTTTGGCATTTCAAAAACCTTGTTAGTAGAGAGATATTCCCCAGTTACCACCTTCTTCTGTCTTGGCCAGTTTAAATGAACTCTCCTGTCAAGGTTAGGCAAGTAATAGACATGTCAGGGCCTTATCCATAATTATTTGTTCTATGTTTAATAGGAGTTGATAGCATGCTTTTCAAACAGAATGCTGGTAAATATGGAGTTTTCAGGACAAGCAAGATGATAATAATTTATCTGACACGAGAGGACTTCAATATCACACATGTCCATGTTAAAAGACTGCAAAGACAGAAACATGGAACAGAATACAGTTTAACTGATGAACACAGTAAGAATTTCAAATTAAGATTGCCTTTACTTTGGTGTTCAGGATCTGATAGAATTTTCCAGATAATAACAAAAAATTAAGAGTCCTCACTGACCATCTATTGCTTAACACTGCATTTTGAAACTAGTCCAAGAACATGAGTCAACTTGTGCTCTTCTTAAGAGGAGAGAAGGGCTCTACTCTGACCCAACAGAGAAGTTGAGTGAAAACACGTTCCACAAGTGCAAAGTATTCATACAGGAATGGAGTTAAACTGTAAAATAACAAACTAGGTGTAATGGACAGCTGATGTAAAATGGCCTCACGTATCATCAGAAAGACTAATGAATCCTCTAATGCCTTTGTTCTAAATAAGAAAGGCCAGAGGCATTCTCAAAAGCTTTTCAGTTTATACCACTGCTTAAGCACAAAGTTGAGGGAGGATAGGGCAGACAGATGCTTTTATCGTCCTGCTAGTATGCTTTATAGCAGTGATGCACCTCAGAATCCTTCAGATCCCACCAGCCAAGATAGTTAAAAAGCTGAAACTCTACCCTATTAAGATAATGGTACACCAAGGAATGGATACCTTAGAAGAGTAGAGCAGTTTGCATGGCAATAAGCTCAGCAGGAGACCCAGTCTGCGCATTTTCATGTGAAAATTTGTGCTTTGTAAACAATGCAACTTCTTATGGAAAAAATCCAAAGTATAAACTTTTCTTTGGATAATTCTGTACATCTGAAAAGATCAAAAACGTGGTGGAAATGACTCAAGACAGGCATATCTTACAAACTGTGTCTTTATGGCAAGTGAAACTTATGCCCATGGCTTTGGGGAAGGGGGGGGGCATTCTTGTTTTTATTTGTTTTGGTGTTTTTTTCTTATTTTGGGTGGGATGATGGTGTTTGGTTTTGGGGTTTTGTTTTTGTTTTGTTAGGGTTTTTTTTTTTGTTCCTTATGATGGAGTTCCTGCTTTGTGCTCAGATTTCAAAGTTGTTATAGTCTGACTGATGGCTACACAACAACTGTTAAATTAATTGGTAACTCAATTTCTGTTACATTTTCTTTCACAGATTTTTTTTTCCTTAATTATTCCTTGCACATTTCTTCTCCAAACATTTTCTTTCTTTCCTGTCCTCCCTCTCCTCCTTCAATCTGCACTGCAGAGAAGGAATAAAGGGAATAGTTACCCAGAAGTAAGGAGAGGAAATATCATTACGACTCTCCTGAATGATACCATTCAGCACTTTTGAAAGTCAGTATAATCCTGTTACAAAAAGTTTTGAAATCTAAACTACCTAAATTTACCTAAATCAGGTAAACCCAATCCAGGTAAAATCAAAATTGCAGGTGGCAAATCTACCCTACCATTTAAAAAAATGAAACCAACAAAAGTAACAACAACTTTGACTTGTAGATTCAGTAAGTTTCTTAAATTCTTTACTCCTGTCTTACTGATCTATGTCAATCTTTATTTTTATGGTAGATTTTCTACTCAAAAATCTACTCTTTCTATAGATGTAGAAGCACCACTAGCGGAGCTTTGAATTATCAGATGGATTATTGTTTGCAAAAGTCTTTGTAGTGCAGTAATGCAATATTTTAAATTCGCTATGCTCTTCAAGAATGCATCTTTCTGGGCATTATCACCCTCTTAATACAACAGTTTTGTAGTTCTTAGAAAAAAATACTCTTATGTAGGCTATTGAAACAAAGGATGTGCTAGTCTTTATACAGAAGGTGCAGAGCTCTGAGACCAGCAGTTTTTGACTCTCTGAAAGGAGCTAAACACAAACTCAGCCTGTGCAAGGGTGAAGCACAGACGAAGCATCTTCTTTGTTACTGGATTTTGTAGTACTTTAGTCTTAAAGGTAGTCAGCGTCACTACTCAGAGAACATCATCCAGACTTTCTCTTCCAAAGAGGGCAACTGTTTACACATATCCAAAGTCTCAAAATGTTTCCTATATACCAAACAGCTTTCAATCATATGACATCCCTGCCATTCTCCCACAGGTGCGTATGTGTGTGAGCACACACACTCACTGTACTCCTCGTTTGGTCTGATGAGCTATGCAGGAGACAGACTGGATAAATTCCCAGCTGTGAGGAAATCATTATATTTGAACAACTCTACGGTAGTGTGTATTTTATAGTGATTTATTCCAGCCCTAGCAAAGACAGAAATCTAAATGCACCAGCGCAGCGGAGCTGCAAAAAGAATACTGAACAGACTAAGCCAAAACCTGGTGGAAACCTGATCATGCAACATTATGAAAAACAGAAGACACCACATTGCACGTAGGGCAATAAACCGCAGAGTGTAGCAAAAAAAAATAGTTTTGTATCCCTGTAGAAATAAAGTTTATTTAATTGAATTCTTTTTAGAACAAAGACCTGAATGAAACATGCTTCTGAGTCCCACTGTAACAAAAACCAGTCATATAAAAATTTCCAGGAGTACATATGGAACAGTTATGTTAGAAATCATAATTCTTGTTGTAAACTAGACAATAAAAATACATAATAACTTGCACACTGAAAACAAATAAAGCTACTTCTCCTGTATGGTATTGCCTATCATAGGGTGGGACTGAAATTTGTGATAACACAGTCTTTACAGAAATAGAAATGATATATTGGAAGTACATGCAAAGTAAACTTGTAGTAAACATTGTGGTACTTAACACATTTCAAGCATATATGAAATTTTGTCTAGGTATCCATGTGTCACACTTAGGTACGCTCTGAATACACTGTTGGTAAGAATCGTGACTTAATAAAACAGAGTCTGTACAACTGTGTATTACTGTATATATTCTGTCATATTCCTGTATGTATTCCTTCTCTTAGAAAACAAGTTTAAAACAGGTCAAGTGTATCAAAGAATACATTGAAGATGTATTATTTTCTAGTGTTTGTCTTCTAGAAGTGAGATGTCTTTAATGCTATTTTATTCAGAAATTCATATTTCAGGCAGATTTCGGAAAGTTTTGCAATCATGTTTTTTGTTAACCTTACTGTAAATAAAAATAAATTGTATGGACAAGCCACAAAGTATTCACAAGAAAAAAATCAAACATTGACATCTAAGAGAGAATAAAACTGCCATTGTAAGTAGTTCTAGTTTTTTTTGCCTTTCTCTGCTTTGTGTTTTGATGAACAAAATATTTTTCACTAACTTGTTTACTTTGTGCTGCTGTTTTTTACAGTAAATGACAGTTAAGTGCCAGGTTCATCTTCATCTTTGATATTAATGATTCTGTTTATCAGCAAGGAGAATCATTTAGATGACTAACATAACATTTACACTCATATTTTAATGCTGGTTTTGTATAGGATATTATTCACTGTGAGAGCACTTTTGAAAGGTTGACATTTTACACTTTACAACAGCAAGAACTTAATTTTTTTTTATTTTATTTTATTTTTTTTTTGTAAAGCTCTGAGTTTTTCTCAGTTGTTCCTAACAGTAATCTAGAAGATATGCTTGGAGAGGATGAAGTTATATGGGTCCTTAAAAAAAAAACAAAACAAAACACCACCGCCAAGGTGGAAAAGAATTGTCATTTACAATTAATGGGAAAATGGCAAACAACAACAGGGAGAGCAAACGTGCATCAACTTGTGGCAGTGCAGCAAATACAAGGGGTCACACGATTGCTCTTTAGGATTCAATCATGCAATAAACATCTTGGAGAATCTTACAATTCCTTTTCAGGCTGCCAATTCCACAACATGAACTTCTTTAAAAAGAACATTTAAGTTCCCTTATGCTTTTTCCACTCTAAAACCCATCAGGTGTGCTCACAATAATGCAAATAGAAGTTATTACATATTATTCGTTGGTATCACTGCCAAAGACACTGTGGTATGGTTACTCATTAAAAAAAAATGCATGGTGTGCTAGTGTGCAATAGTGAGTTGTGCTTCACGTTGTGTAAATCACACAGAATGTGATACAGGACTCCTCACACACTCACTTCATACTGAGAGAGAATGAAAAACTAGAGAATATCCAAATCCATGTGAAAGAACATTCAATTTTAATGGAAAGATTAAAAAGTTATATGGAAAGTTATAATTCAAAAGGATAAATTATATATCATGGAAGTTGATATTCAGTTTGTGAAATACATTTCAAAATCATAAACCAAGTAGTTCAGATCAACAATCAATAATTTCATAATAACAAAGTTTTAATCCAAATCTTTAGTGGACACTACTTTAACATGCTGGTGCCTTTTCATTTTCATTTGTATCTTACTAAGAGAAGCCCACCCTGACATACGAAATCAGTATAGAAATTGCATAAACAAATAGTAAAATAAATTCTTTCCTTCTTTTCTTTCTGTTGTTTCTCATATTCTAAATTATGCCAATGAATATTATCACATGGAATATTCAAAAAACATAATCTCAATTCTTCCACATGTAACTTAATGGAGTTTTATTAGATGGATGCTTCAGAGACTTGTAAATAAAAATGTTCTGACACCTGCTCCTGGCTTTTGAGACGCAATTGAGCCAAAACAAAAATCAGGCAATTTGCTCCAAGCCTGAGTTTTCTCTGCAGTGAAAAATAAGCCCAAAGTTCCCATCAGAGAATTTCAAATCTTACTGCCAAGAGAGCATCCTTCTCTAAGGAGCTCTTGAATCATAATTAACATGCAGAAAGGTAATTACAATCTGTTAGAAATACTTCTTCCAGAAAGCATTTTAACATAACCAGACAGCCTCAGAAACACACATAACCATAACTTTTACAAAGTATAATTCAAACACAAGATTTGTTCTGCAGGTTAACCACCACAGACAGAAATTAATCCACCAGATCCTTCTCAGACTAGCCTTCCTCTTAAATTATACACATATTTAGGAATACATAACAAGTTTACCCAAAAAATCTACAGTGCACAGAATCTAATGTAATTCAGAGTTAATGAACCTAGTATGCAAAACTGCCCAAGCATATACTGCAAACCTCAGCTGTCCCCTTTGAATAAACAACCTAAGAGCATTATGAAATAAGAATCCATATTGGTAGAACCTTTGCTATATTCCATTTCTCAAATATGGTGGTACAAAATCTAGTGATATCAGGGAACCCCTACTGCTCTGGGGCAGGAGCTCCATATATCACCAAGGGGTACACAATACACAGTAACTATTAAAATGTAACCATGTGACTCTTTTTAGCTTATTCATACAGGCCACAGAAAGCAGTAGGAGACAATGTTTCAATTACAGTAATTTGTATTGTTAGATAAAGACTTTCTGATTTTTCTGTCAATTGAAATATTTGTCTGCCAGGTCTGACATTGCACTGAACTCACCTTTTGCCTCTGGTATGTAGTTTACAGTACTTACAAGCTTCCAATTTTTCTCTGAGGTGCAACATTTGTTACTATTATTTTGTGCCATGAGATATTAACCTGAAAAGTCAAAGTGTTTGCTTTCTATGTATAAACACACATAGACACCTCTGGTTTTGAATAAATAAATAAATAAATAAATAATTTTGAAACAGACAACAAACTGGAAACTTGCTTTCTAATCAAATGCCTTTCAATATTTGAAAAGCTTCACTGGCAGGTAGCCCCACACAGAAAAATAGATGCAAAAGAATGAATGATGTTATAACTCAGAAAAAAAGATTAAATGCACACCTGAAAACCTTGCTTTTTAACTTACTACTTATAAAGGTGCAAGCACCCTTTATAAATGAGCATCTATACCAATTTCTAGAGAAATTACTTCAAAAGAAATGTTAGTCACTGCCATGTTTCTTACACTATTGAATATATTTATGCCTTGTCACAGTACAACCCATGCAAGTGGCTTTAAAAAGCAGAAAAAAAAAATAAAATCAAGTCAACATAGATTTACGGAAAATATAACTCCTGACATGCATGTAAAACTCTTAGTGAAAATAATAAATACAATTCACTGTGTCAAGTGTGTAACTATGTAACTATATACTTTTAAAAATAGGCAGCAAGTCACTAAAACATTCAGCCATAGCCTACAACAGTCTGGATATATTCTATATATTTTTCCCTGCATTTTTTTCCCTCTTAATGCAAAAGAGCAGCCTTAACATATAACTAGTTCCTTTAATTAAAAAAGCACAGGTTTGGGTGTTTTCATGGCTCAGAGAACAAAAGTTGTGGAAAGCAGGTGGAAAAAGTGCAACTGTTATTTACTTCTTTTTGCTACACATGTGACAGTAATGACTAAGTAATGACTAATTGTATATTTATAATTTATAGATGGACTTTATGTTGTAACTATAATGTTAGGCAGCAAAACCTTAAAATCCAATGTTTATTAAAAAACTATCACAATATGCATACAGGGTTAAATGGAGTACAGTGCTGTAATATAGTTGATAAACTTAGTTTTCTCTACATTTTATACAAAGGAAAGAGATTTTACATACCTTTGAAATGTTACTTGATCGACTTGTGGAACGCCCTGGGGATTTGTCATTCTGGAAAACAAAATTAAACATTAAAAAGAGTTATGTCATTTGGATTCTACCTAAGAAGAAGCTGTACTCTTTTTGTGATTGTGAGTGCACAGGGTTCCTTTCTGCTACTCTTCTTCACTTTGGCTACCAACTGTACAATGGAAAACAGGTCAACAAACAAACCACTACAGTATTCATCTGAATTACACCAGTAAAAGCAGAAAAAAGTTCTGTAAGAAATTACTGCTAGCATTTAACTACTGTTGGCTTATTTTGCAGCTTTATTAAAAAGCATTTTGAGTGTTCAGTTTAGCATCTATCCCTTCATCCACTCTCACTCACACAAACCAACAACACAGGATGAAATCAACTAATAAAGCCTATGTTTAATAGCTACATTTGTACCATTTGTACAGCACAATGTTGGCTTTGTTTTTTTTTTTTTCTTCTGGTAATCCAAAGGAGGACGTGAAGTAGTAGTTTAATAATATGTCTGGTATTTACACTTTCCCAGCAATAGATTCAGCTTCATATACACTGTAAAGGCAGAAGGTAATTTAGAAAGAGTGCTCATCACCTTGAAAAATGCACATATCTTAAGGAGGCCATGGAAATATTATTTCTCCACACTGGAAATGTAAGTTCAAACACTCAGCAGAAATATTAAAATAAACAAAATTGATTTTTCTCTAGAAGGGATTGAACTAGATATCACTTGTGCAAGTTTGTTAGATAACCTACTTGGGGGAAGAGAGGGACAAAAACCAGAGCAGACCTTTCACCTGTGTAGCTTTATTTGCAATGTATGGATCACTGTGGTAAGCAGGCACATGCATGCGTGTCCAGAAAAGGCTTTCAACCTGACTATGACCCAGCTCTCCTCATTCTTCATTTAAAGAACTACAGAAAAATACAGAAGCTGCCAGTTAAAAAGGGCTAAATTTCCCACTCCATTAATGTACATGTCTAGTCTAAAAATTAGTATTTCCCTAATCATTTGCAGCACAGAACAGTTTCACAATGGCAAAAATAACAAAAAAAAAAAAAAAAAAAAAAAGCCCAATCTTAGGCCTTTCCTTACCAGTACACAGCATAATGGACTACTGCCCTCAAAAAAACAGTATCACTGAACTCCCTGACCATATATCATTCTCCTTTTTATTCTGTCATATCGGCTGTTTCTCAGGACTTAATCTTCTTCAGGGTTGTGTGTCAGAGTCTTTTTTAGAAAGAAATAAAGAAAAATATCTTTAAGTTATGCAGTCATTTATTACATCTTGTCCTTGAGGTTGGCCCTGCTTTGCACATGGAAGTGAACCAAATGATTCCTTCTGACTTGAAGTATTCTATGATTCAAATATCACTTCTATGATATATTATCCACTGTAGCTTTGGTAATAAATTAATAATTGCTTATCCTTTCTAGACAAGATTAAATATATGCAGTTTTGAATGTCTTCATTTATACCCACAGAAAATACACTTTGGATATTCTAGGTCAACATTCAAAAAACCTCTGCTTTGACCTCAAAATAATAAAAGTTATGGAGCCATGAAATTAATTCCCATTTTGTGGTTAGAAATTATGAATGGAGGTCACAGCTGAGAAACTCCCTGCTAAAAGCATGCTACCTTTATCCTCCATCACTTGGAATAAAGAAATACTTTGTATTTTCTGACAGTGTAGTGAACTCTGAAACTCTAACTTCCTTTCTTATAACAGTCTGTCATCCAAGAATAATTTTCAAAATCTGTTTTCCTCACTACAGCTCTCTAAGCTTTTTACATGACCCATTCTTCACTAGGGCACATATCTCCTTCACTTTAGTTACAACAAGCTCCTGACTCTCTAACTAAAACCTCCTAGCATCCACACTCTGAAAAGTACTGGCTCATACCCTGAACACTGTAAGCTGAGAGTAAGAGTGTTGTATCTACACCTTTTGGAAAAATAAATACATACATAATTTTAATCATAGTTTCCAAGTTTGTCTATTTCATGGTGACTTATCCTAACGAGCATATAAATAAAACACAAAATGCTGCACTGAATAACCGTACATAAATTGAAGATAGAATTCTTCATTCAAGTTCACATTCAACTTGCATGACTGTTCATACAGTCATGTTCAACGAGAGAACAGAACAGAAAAGTTATGGCAATACCTCTTTTGAAATGTGTCCTTAAAGAATGTCTGTGTGCTTCTGCCTTAAAAGTTTATGCTCACAAAGTACTCATATTGTTAACAATAACTGATCCTTTTTCTCACTGTAAGACTGTCTTTATTGAAGAATGTTATTTTCTATAAGCTTACTAAAAAATAATATTTTTTTTTTCTACACATTCAATATTAATTTACGTGTGAAATATTATGTCCAAAGAAATTTCTGTTCAAACATCTGTACCTGCTTTTGTGCATGAGAGAAATGTCTTACATGAATCATATTATTTCAACAACAGTAGCATTCACCTTTTAGAATTAAAACTTCTTAGCAGGAATTTTCCATATTTATATGTGGGCAGAGGAGTACATAACAATGACCAAAGAAACTCCTTCCTAGCGGGCTGTTGGGTAACACTGTACATAAGAATAATGTACAGTTGCTTCCCTTATATTCCCCAGTACTTGTTTTGCAACTAAGACATGTGCGGTCAGGTTTGCAGCACAGAAGACCATAAAAATCACACATTGGCACTTTTGCTGCAATCAAGTTTGCTGTTAAACATTTTAGGAAGCTATTTTCTTCTTCACCATTTTTTGCTCTAGATGGAATCCACAATGCCACCAACCCCATGGCACAGATGTCTCACCGAGTTAGGTGCTTCTTGTGCTGTTGTCTCTCATGGGTGAAGGTTCCTTTCCTCTCACATCTTATACTATCTTACACCACATCAGTCTCACTGGACTCCATGTAGCAGCTTTTTTTTTTTAGCTGAAGCTGCTAATAAGCATGATAAATATATCAGAATCTCATCCACTATCCTTTTAAGTAGAAAATGTTAATTACAATTTAATGAGGCTCAGAGCAATTTCTGTCATGGGCTAAGATGAGTCAATAGCATGCTTGCTCTTTACAGTATGAGGATTTCACAGTGATGATTCCACCTGCAATTACACATACAACTTCCACAATACAGCCCTCATTTACTTTCTCTTAATTGCACAGATGTACAAGGTCAAAAATGTTTTAAACACGGGAATAAATACACCATTACATTAAAAAACTAAAATCGAATCCAGCACTGAATTAACCTTGAAACACAACATAGGTGTGCACAGAATACAATGAGAAAACAGCATATCCTAAACACTCACCTGAGATAAGTGCAATTCATTAACAGCTTACATAAAGAGCTAGATTTTACTTCATTGTACGATACTTTGCAAAAGTGAAAAGCTTCTTGAAATCTCTACCAAAATTACAAGCAAAATAACCATGAAGTTGGAAAAAAACTCAATATAAATCAGTAGATTGACAATGTGCCACACAGCTGTCTCACTGGTCATGAAATAAGAAGTTAGCCAGAAGCTTTGATAGGAAAACTATTTCTGGTAATGCCTAATACTAATGTGAATGCAGTTAAAGGAACAAAACTGAAAATAAAATACACCTGAGATTTCAGAAGATCAACACACAAGGGTGAGCAAGTGTCTTGCAGCAAAGAAAGCATACGCAGAAATCAAGGTGTCTTGCTCATTCCTGCTTTCTAGGAGCAAAATTAACTTGTTCCTACTGCAATTAAGATACCCAGGAACTGAAGGTTGGAAGTCGCTCTAATTTCCTGCTGCACAGACAGACCAATAGGACGCATTTAATTCAGTTCAGAGGCATTTTCCAGCTGCAGATTACATACTTCATCCAAGTCAACAAAATGCAGTGCAACATTCCAGACCCAGCCTGACATGACTCAAGGTCTGAGCACCTGAGCCACGGGAGAAATTTCCAATGTAAGCTATTTTATGAAGCTCTAGTGTATCAGAAATATCACAAATTGCATACACATCCTTCAGCAATATAACATACTTTGGAAACTACATTTGAAGCAGAAAAGATGCATCACACCCTGATTTAAAGTATGAAATGTTTCTGTGTCCAAAGAGTCAAATTATTTAAGTACCAGAGAGAAACAAGGGGATTTGTAGAAACAAGCTTGAGTAAGTACCACGAGTATTTAGCCTTGTTCAATACAATGCACTACATTTTTGATAAATCTCTCCACTTACCTATATTAGGAGGTGAAACATATTATTCAGGATAGACAACAAGCAGTACACTATCATGTGGCAACAGCCTGGTGCCAGTGGGTCTTTCTGTCTCCTTGACCTAAGGCAACATAGCAGACTGCATCTACTGGCAGAGAGTTCCATGGCACCCTTCTTTTCAATACACACCCAGTGTTATATTACCCAGCTCATTTCCAAATGACGTTATCCACCAAAAACAATGGGCACTAAGTATCCCAACCAATCTCTAGGTTAACACACTCTAACAAAACAATTTCACATGACCAGCTTCATTTTTTAATTAGATGTGAAATTTTCACACACTCCAAGTTTCATCCACTCATCAGCTGACTGGCAACATCAAGATTATTTCTTCAAGCTAACCAAGCTTAAGTTATTCTTTTGGTTATTTTAACCTTAAGAAAAATCACAAGCATTTAATCCAAGGTTGTTCTCTATGTTTAGATATCCTAAATCACTCCTAGTATGCAAAAATACACATCTAAAGGAGTATCTGTCCTTCTTGACTCAGGAACTGTTTGGTGAACACAAAGCATCAAGCATAACACTGCAGGAAAAATTTACTGTAATTAGCTGCCTTTGCTCTTCAATTTATACCTTTGGGGGAAGGGAAGATAAAAGGCTGCAGAAATGATAGTTCCTAGTTGTACTTTTCTGCTTGGGTGTTGTTGGTACAGATACCTTATCCTAGAAAACTGCACTTTTTTGTTTTTCCTTGGCATTACTCTGCTACAGAAAATGAAGACAAGTATTTTTTCCCCCACAAAATATAAATGCCACAATCTACAGGCTTTACTTTGTCAATGTGTTTTGCTAACGGATGACTGTCAGTTCAGGTTTGTTTTCTTACTTCTACATAGGTGTAACACATATGTATCACTGTACATCTCTTCATTTCAAATATGAAATAAATCAACTATTTCATTAGCACTTATTTTCATAGTGTGTTACCCCCTTAAATGTGTTTGACAGAGAGCAAGGAGTGAAATAGAACCCTCTTTGCTATGACATCACATTATCTTTTTTTTCCCTCTCTTCTATGATGAATAGAAATTCAGTGCAATAAATTTCACTGCAGCACTCTTAAATCAAATGATTCTATCATCTCTGGCCATGAGCCACCAATGCACAGCAGCAGCCCAGAAGGCCAATCCCATCCTGGGCTGCATCCAAAGAAGCATGGCCAGCAGATGGAGAGAGGTGATCCTGCCCCTCTACTCTGCCCTGGGGAGACCTCACCTGGAGTCTGTGTCCAGCTCTGGAGCCCCCAGCACAAGAAGGATGTAGACATGTTGGAGCAAGTCCAGAGGAGGGCCACCAAAATGCTCAAGGGATTGGAGCACCTCCTGTATGAAGACAGCCTGAGGGAGTTAGGGCTGTTCAGCCTAGAAAAGAGAAGGCTCTGTGGGGACATTATAGTGACTTTCCAGTACCTGAAGGAGGCCTACATGAAGGTGGGGGAAGGTTTATTCAAAGGAGTTTGTCACAACAGGACAAGGAGTAATGGCTTTAAACTAGGAAATAGTCAAAATTGAACTATTTAAAGATAGATTTAGACCTGATACTAGAAAAAACAATCTTTAATATAAGAGTAATAGGTCATTGGAATGGGCTGCCCAGAGAGGTAGTGGAGGCCTCAACCCTGGAGTCATTCAAGGTCAGGCTTGACAGGGCCCTGGGTGACCTGACCTAGGTAGAGATGTCCCTGCTTGCGTAGGGAGGTTGGACCAGATGAGCTCTAGGGGTCCCTTCCAGCCTAAAACAT
This sequence comes from Merops nubicus, assembly GCF_000691845.1. Taxonomy (NCBI): domain Eukaryota; kingdom Metazoa; phylum Chordata; class Aves; order Coraciiformes; family Meropidae; genus Merops; species Merops nubicus. The sequence continues at coordinate 24,306 of NW_008610169.1, forward strand.
TCTATGATTCTATGATTTACAGATAATATATTTAAGCATTGCTTGATCCCTGATCAATAACTGAGGTTTTTTTATTCTATCTTGTACAGCATGATAGAACTTTAGTACACTAGCCACTGTCTTTATTTTCCAGAGCTCCCAGTAGAGTACTGAAACTTTGCTTTTCAATAAGACTCAGAGAGTTTGAAGAGAAGACTTGGTCTTTTCATCACCATGTTGAACTTCAGTTAATGTCTGTTCATTAATGAGTCTGAACGCTCCTTGTGTTTCTCTTATGAGTGACATCAGTTCCTCATCCTTTAAGGTGCTTCCCCAAACATCTGGTCTCTGCAATGACGCATTCTTATAAGAACACCCTTGGTGGTCAGTATACATATTTCAGCAAATTGTTGTAAGGAGCAAGAGATGGGAACTGTTTTTAGAAGTAAATGGACATAGTCTGTGGACCATATAATCCAATTTTCAATCACAGTATGATATTCTTTCAATTTTCTCTTTGTCCAGTATGACTACATGCATATTTTTTTTTAATTGAAGGACAAACTAGTTTGCTTCAGAAGCTGGAATTCAGAGGTCACTTTGTTGTCTGCCAGTTATTGTGACCTGCTGGATTCCAGTCAATTAGTACCAGAGATGAAAGACTCTGGGTGGCCCAGTACTTGTCTAACAGCCAAATACTTATCAAAGGAAAAAAGATTAATTAAATACACAAAGTCATAGTGCCTCAATTACAATATACCTATAAAAAATTACTTGATTATATGCTGTATGCTCAAATGTCACCTTTTTTATACTTTTCATCTAATGACGAGTTTTCTCTTCAGTGTCACTTAAACTCCCCTGAGTAAAAGGGAGAACAACGAAAACAGCATCTTCCCCAGTCCTCTAAAGGATATACAAGCATTCAAATATTTTGAAGTACAGATGCCACCTTTCATTGGCCAGTTTGATTCACTATTCAGCCTAAACCAAACAAGAATAGGAGCAAAAGTAAAAATAATTAGGTTCTTGACTATAAGTCCTAAGTGCTAAGTAATAACACTAAGTAAAAAAGAATGGAAACAGAGCTGGGCAAAGAACAATACTGTTTGGCTGTACGCCTGGCTTCTGATGCACAGCAAACCTGTATCTCAAAGATCCCCATGTGAGAGACAGAAATGTAATCAGATTAGTGGAGCTCACAGTAAATACTGACATTAGATAAGAGCAGGATTAAAAGAACTATGTTGAACTCTGGTGGTCAAGTTTGCTACTGCCAGAGGCAGCTGAAAAATCAGAAATCTTCCCACCAGCTGCATAATTTAATTCTGTACTAGCAGACCAAGATTCAAAGGGCCACAACTCAGTGCTACAGGCTTAACATGTCTGAAAACTTACAATTACAATCTGAAAAAAAAATAAATAAAATATAAGGACATGAAAGAATTTTATACCAGCTGTATCTGAGATGCACATAGGTCTCACAGATATATTCATTAGCCTCTTTCCTACCTCTTCTGGAAATCCCAGAATTCATCTTAATAAAGATCTTAAAAAATAAAGAGTTTGGGACTTATAGTTTAATTTAATTATCTAGCCTTTAGTCCAGTCACTATGTAGCTTGTAATTTTCAACATAAATTTGAACATTGCAATTTTTCCCTCTTTAAACATTGAGGCAAAACAGAAACTTTAGTGTTTGAATGACAGAGTTCCTATAAAAATTCTTTTCAACAAAACTCTGTATGAAAGTTCGTGGAGTTATATGTTTATTCACACTAGGGGGTACATAAAATTTAAAGGAAATACAGCTTCAGGTTAAAATACATATACAGCAAATTCTCCACTTCTAGAACTAACACCGAAGTTAATTCAGATCTTATTTCTGGGTACTTTGATCCAACTAAATCTGCTACAAAAGCAGATTTGAAAGCTAAATCTTGATCCTATTTTCTGCTGAAAATAATGCAAGTGAAAAGAAGTGGGGAATACACCATACATCTATCTCTCAGCAGACCTGCCCAGCAAGTCATACACATTCATGCTGTCACCTCCTACATGTCTTTTATTCCCAGACAGATCTGACCTTCATATTCAGTCTCAAAGATGCACTGAGAGGTGGACATGTACAGCACAGTGCTTACTGACTGAACCTTCTCAGCAGATTTTGTGTTATAACAGAACCCTCTCAGATGGAAAGAGGAACACTGAGGGGGAATAAAGGAGAAAATCTGGGGAAAACAGATGAAGAAACTCTATTGGGGAAGATGGAATGCTACCCTAGCTTAGGCCAGGGAAGATTTTACTGTTGAGAGCACAATTTCTGATTCCATGTGCAACTACTAAATTAATTAACAGAAAAATAAACCCAGAATATAAGAAGTAGGTCTGCCAAGACATCTGATTTGGTATAATGCAAAGACATTCTAGGCAGTTGTTAATTCCTCCCAGCTAGACCTTCATGCCTAATAAAAAGAGTCCTTGGCATAATCAGGACAGAGAACAATTCAGATTTTCCCAGAGTGGCTATAGATATCTACTTACCAGGATACAGAATAGACTGTATTTATTTTATTCATATCTTTTAATTACTGCACAGAATTTAGACTAATGTGTTTGGAGTAACATCCTGACACTGTAATTGACTCAAGTATCTTCACATAATATTATAAGCATTTATGTATATCTATCTTCAAAGGCTCTATCTGTTAAAAACATCACTTAAATTATCTAGTCTCTTATTCATGAAACATTTTAATAATACCTTATGCTTCATATTTTTTTCCATTACTGCAGGCCATAATGAAACATATGCGATCCTATTCTATTCTCTTCTGTGCTTTCTCACCAAGAAAATCTTCTTTTCTTAGTCAGAATATGTAATGTGAAATAACATTACACACAAATCACTATCAGCATCTGAGATATCACACTTCCTCTCATTTAACTACAGTAGGTCTTCAATCTGACAAATGCTCTAGATTTTTAGTCTTTGATGCACTTCCAGATTCTCAGCAGTTCATATTTGAAAGGACTTCAAGTACAGTTATACTATTTTAAGAAAATAACTAATTTTTGGGCACTGGTATCTGAGGCAGGTGTTTCACTGGAGACTTAAGCAGTGTCAGCTGGAGCCAGGTCCACAGACGATCTCGTTCATCTCAGGGAGCAGTCCAGACTTTGCCATACAATGCTCATAGAACATCCTCAGCAACATGGTATCTTTCAGATTTTTTGGAACCATGCCTTCCAACTCCAGCAAACATTGGCTTATACACATACAAAAATGCAGAAGGTATTCAGGTGTTCCCTTTTAGATCTAAAAAACCCACTTCTTGCCAATTCCTGCTATGAACAAGCAAAACAGAGCTTTCACAATCTGAGATACTAGAGGAGAAATCATTACAGAGAAGAGCCTCAGAGAAAGGATTAAGGAGTCAATTTTAAGTCTTGATTTTTTTTAAGCATTTAAATGATTACAAATGATGAGTGATCAAAGACAATGCGAAGGAATTCTTTTTTTTCCCCTTTACTTGCTTTTTAGTGTCTCTTAAAATAGCACACAATCTAATTCCAAGGACCTTGTTTGCATTTTAATTTGTAAGGGTGATGGAATGCTACCATAGCAAGCTGGAAAAGAGAGCAGGTTAGGGAAAAGGTCAGTGTAAAAGCAGGAGAATTCCGTGTATTTACTGTTCCCACTTCACAGGAAAGACAAAGGATGAAGATGTAATTTCAATATCCAATTTCAGTTTACCGTAGTTCTTTCCAAACTCAGCTGTATGCTTCATCAGTCAGTAATAAACTTTTCCTTTCACCTAATCCTGGACAATAAGTCTACATGGCTTTTGGCAGTATTTAAAAAACAGTTTCTTAAGTGTGTTTCCAATACGTATCCTGGTTGGGAGGTTAATTAAACGATGATTTTATGTGGTTTTCCAGCTGTAAACATCAGTAACCAAATTTAATCTAAAATGAAATGAAATCAAACTTTTGCATTCAAAGAAAATAGATGTGCTAGAACCACTGAACTGTGATACAGCCAAGCACTATAGCACATAACTAACTCAGCTGACTCACCCATATTAGAAACAAACTGAGGAGGGAAGATATGCACAAACTGACAGAATTTCTGACTATGGTGCCAATTAGCAGGATGAGAAATATAAGCTCACACTGTGATTAGATGGAGAAAATTTACTGCTAATAATATATGAAAATATAAATGTCTAGTAACTACAGTGCTGGTATGTCTTTTAAAATCAAGGCACGCATAGTCCAATGGGAAAGGACAGTGAAAGTCCCCCCTTCTTCTTAGTCTATGCACAAGACAGTCACAACTATAGTCCCTGTGAACGTGAACATCTCAGCCATCCAAATTCTCTCAGCATGCACTACTCATAGTTAACACCAAGAGTGATCACTTCCTTCCCTACATCACGCTTCCTAAGGAAATTGGAATAAAATATACTCAGAAGGCCCAGATAAAAGACGAATGTTTGAGTGTTACACAGATTAAATATATAAATCCTCTGTGATGTAAAGTATCTATTAGGCAAAGTATAATAACTCTTTATATAAGGAGATGAGTGTGGGAGAAAAGTAATGTACATGTCCCATCTCTCCCTCATACAACAGACAATGTTATGTCCTGGGCACCACTCCCTCACGATGATATTTTCTTGTGGTGCAAGTAATTGACCTCTGTAATTCAGAAAGGACAGAAGAAGCATAGCTGGATTTTATTCCCCTCTCAGGTATGAGCTGTATGAGCTGCTTAGTAAGAATCTCCACATGTAAGGAGAGAGAAAGTGAGATTAGTTCATAGCTCATAACTGCAAAAACACTAAGAGACATGTCCAGTTAAAAAAAAAAAAGTAAAAGCACCCTGCTGTCAGTCCCTCAGTTCTCTCACTACAAAAATCAGCATCAGGAGTCCTGAATCAGCTACAGGATGTGAAAGATGCAGGGAAGAAATCCCCATTCTGCCTCTAAGATGCTCAGTCAGTAGCAAGAACCTACGCTTCCACTTTAAACATAAAAAGAAATTATACACTTTTACTTCACTTCAGATCACTTCTGCATTGCACTCCAGGCTAAATTCCCATTCTCCAAGTGCCCCAGTGCATAGAGCTTTGAGCTTGTATTTATACTAGCTTTTCAGTTCAGTTTTGCAGTGCACTTCTCCAAGGGCTCTAATTGATACGTGTTCTTTTGTGCTACTAAGAAAACATGACAAGAAACAGAAGGAGAGAATGAAAAGCTATACATCTCCTACAGACACTCACTGGAATCTGAGAGTGCATGTTGGGATATCAGTAATTTCCCTTGCATCCTAAAATAAGTGTTCTAACTTCTGTTGTTTATTTAGCTATTTAATATAGTCAAACATTCAGCCAATAATCCATTAAGTTGCTCCCTTTACCAGCAGTGAGTCAGGCATCTAAGCTGTGCACTGATTTCCACAGCAACCAGCTTGTACACGTGGCAACTGAAAAGATCTGCTAAATGGAGTGCAATTTACGTCTCTTCTTTTACATTCAGGCACTTTATAATAATAAAAAGGAAATAATTAGAAATATAATAAATGGCTTGTGATATTTTTCACAATGAAAATTATGCAAACCAGAACCACCATGAAAAGGCAGTATTTTTCAATTCATTCTCTCAGTTAGTCAACTACAACAGGAATCATACCTGTCAAACGAGCATTTCTTGTGAATTTCTATTTTATATTAGGTATGCATTTGCAATATCTTGTAAACTGCCAGCTCTGCAGTAAAAAAGCACTGTGTAGAAAATCCACTATACAGTATATTGTATACTTAAGGTAGCCAAAAGAAAAAAAAACATAAACAAAACCAAAACCCACTTTCCTCTCAAAGGTTCTTTGCCTTTGCCATATCTTTGCAAATTCATCTTGGCAACCTTGAAAAATTATTTTCTTATTAACCATTGACTGTATTATTTTCCTTTATTATGGCTTTAAGCTTCCTGGGAGACAGTTTATCAGTTAAGCTAAACAAGGCAAGCAAAAATTCTTTTTTTGAGGCCTTTTGCTGTATTTAGCTGATAGAATAATTGCTGAGCAATGAGTGACCTACCCAGGTCTGACTATGTCTCTGCAGCTCTTCATATTGTTTAGCACTGACATGTCAAATTCATATATAACAAAAAAGTATTATCAATCTAGAATGTACATATACATATATACAAAACTACAAAGAAATGAATAGTACTACTAATCTCTATGAAATTCCCTGAGGTTCTCCAATGTCCTTTGGAGCTTAAACTCTTCATGGTGAAATCCAGCATCGTGCTTCATGAAACAGCTAGATTAGATGGTTTTTCTTGCCTTAATATCTATATATTGTTCCAGACCTTAAAATTTGAGACTCTTGGGTAAATTTTCACATTGCATTCAGTACCTTTTAGAGCTGAAAAAATCAAATGCATATCTGTGAAGGAATCCTATGAAAAGCTGAAGTTGTGTCCATGTGATGAAAATATGAAGAAATATACCTTCTGGGTGACTCTATGTAAAAAGACACCTGGGCTGGGGGTGGGTTGGGGAGGAGACAATGAGCAACAATTTGCCAAATAAACATAAACGTTCACAGTGATCCTCTTCCTTCCCCCAAATACCAGAAGAGTAAAAAGACAGAAAATATGCACAGTCAATAGCTGGAAAGGCCTCTGCACAAGAAACAATTCAATAAGCTATAACTATTCAATCTAGACAAACAACTCAGTTGAAATATGATAAAGGGCTAGAAAACAAGCCTAAGAGGTGTGGCAATAGGAGATTATTTTCCAGTCTACCACTACAAGAGCAAGAGAATGTAAAATTAAAGTAGATGTCAACAGATTTAAAACAAAGTAAATACTGTAAGAAGCAAATATTTTAAAAGCCCATAAGAGATTTTTAAAAGCTTACAGAGGATCAAAAAGTGACCAAACATACTTGCAGAAGAAAAGTTTGTTCAAGGGGAACACATACAAAATTAAATCTTAGCCAGAAATACCCTGAACTACAATTTACTAGATGCTAGGAGAATGTTTTGGGGAGTCAAGCTAACAGCTCATACTCTTCTCTTACGCCTGCCCTAGCACTCACAATTAGCTGTTGTCTAAGACAGCTCACCACACCACATGGGCTTTCAGTTTATCTTCTTTTGGACCTTCTTACATTAATAGGCATAAACTGGACAACTATAAGAGTGAAATTTGTTATTTCAACTACCAAATTTCACTAATTCAGTCCTGGAAGATGCCTCTGCAAAAGTAGTGCAAATTATTTAACCTCCCATTAATTTAAATAATAGTTCCTGGAAAGAAAGGAGCTCTGAAAACTATGAAGAAATCCTTTTTTATGTAAATGTGAAACCTGCAGTACAGCAAATCTTTCATTAATTCAGACTCTCTGGAAGTAAGATGAAATCATATGCAATCTGCATTCTAGGCTGGTAATTTATATGTGGTAATTTATATGAGTCTTGTGTGAATAAAAAATTTAGAAGTCCTTTGTTTATGGTTTTGTCCACACTTTTTCCTCACAGAGTAAGTTCTAATTAAATTAATCATTCAGTCCATACCTCTGCTGCATAACATTTAAAAAAAAATATTACCATAAGGAAACTAAATTAAAAAATTTACAATAGCTGTGCAAAACCCCCATATCCTGTATGCAGGGTTACAAATACCATCTAGAATAACTTAGATTATGTTTGATTGTATTTTTAGCATGAAGTTCGTTGGCCAATTTGTCCTTAATGGAAAAAAGTAGATCATCTTTAGTAACAGGCTAGTTCACCTTCTGTCATTTAGATTAGCCTTCCACTTCTTCCAAATATGGCTTTCAGAGGTTTATTTTCTTCCTTTTAAAACATCAAGCAAATTCTTACACAAGATGCATCACCTCTGACAGTATGATCCCACTACTTAGTGCTTGACAAGATTCCAATTCCTGATTAGTAGAAGAGAATGTACAGTAAAAGATAAGAAATTTGCTAAACAAACATATTCTAAGCATTCTGACTGAGATGGATTGATACCTGACTATCCACATGTGCCTCTTTAACCCTTTGGTTCCTCAAACTTGTAGGAGAAATCTACAGAATACTCTGTATACATTTCTTAGAAAACAAAAACACAGGGTCATTAAGGTTTTCAATAATGCAGATATATGATATTTTTATCTTTGTTTAGGATAACACTTTTTAATTTAAAAATACTTTAAATTAAAATACATTTTTAATTAAAAAAAAATAATAGTATCATGCCAGCATACCTGTATTAGACCAGTAGCAAGAAAAGTATGAGAGCATCTGAACATCACTGTAACAAAATTTTTAAGAAAAGTTTCAAAGCCAGTATGTCCATGCATTCTGCCTAAGGCACCACTTCATGAAGTATATTCTTGCTCTTTATCAGGTATGTAAAGTGGCAGGCAATAGCTTTTTTTATTCTGAGGTACCTAACCAAGAAACTAAATCCCCAGATGTAAACCTAAATTCATAGTGTGCACAGGTAGCTAATGATTTTTACAGCAGCACTGTTTATTCTACAAGCTAATCAAGGAACAGGAATAGCTAAATCTTTAAGTAGACCTTACAACATTTATTTAATGGGAGATATATAAAGAATAACTGAACATTTCAAACATTCCTGTGATGACAATGCAAAAGTTAGTCAGCAGAAACGAGCATAAACATACACAAACAGCATCACACAAACATACACACTGACTGCAGTTAGTAATAGAGATGCTTGAGAACTTACTCTTAATTTTCTGTTCAGTAGATGTTCCTTGAAACAAAAGCATTTCACACACACTAAGGTTCAAAGAAAATTCCATTCAGAAAAGGTTCCTATGCACCTAGTAAGACAAATTAAGTTGAGGAACTAGCTTATCCAACTGTGTGACTTGGATGCTTGTATGTTCAAATTATTAAATTGTTAGTTGTCCTGGGGTAATACCACTCCCTTTCTGAGGGAAAAAAGGGGGGGAAAAAAACAAACAAACAAACAAAACACAAACCAGAGAGTCCTAATTTCACCCTGTTCTGGATAGGAGAATTATTTTTGTTGTTGTTGGAGGTAGTTAAGGTTTTTCACCATAATACACTTTCAAAACTATACTTTCTGCTCCAATGTAATTCTGCACTAAGTTCTAAGTTGAATTTAGGCACTTCTGAAACAATAGATCACTTCTACATGAGAAAAGGGAGAATCCTCACCAGAGGCTATATCCATTTAATAGGTTGCTTGCTAATGGCCAGGATAATCACAAATAAGCAGTTCTCTTTCTCATTCTAATTTACAGGTCACATATATGCATACAGAAAACTAGTGTATAGCATACTAGTAAATCCCTTCTTTTGTAATGCACTTAACTCATCTATCAAAAGTTTCAGTAACATTCATTTAAATATTCGAATTTTTATGAAGGCCTTTGATGAAGGATTATCACACAGGTAAGCAGAAACCCAATAAAGAACAGAATATTGTCAGACATATTTTGAGAAATGAAACCAGATGCTAAATAGTGATGTGGCAATATAATTTTACATCATGACAGCAAAAAGGGAGAGAGGGAGAAAAAAAGTTGTCATGGATGCTTCATGTTCTGTAACTCCTGAAAATATCTATTCTGAAAACCCTGATGAGTAGATTAGTGTTATAAAAGGTCATTAGACACTACACTGAGTATTGTACAGGAAATGTGAAGGAACTAAATGAACAAGCAAGAAATGAGAATAAGATTTTTTTAAAAAATAGCTGATCTGTATTAGTTGTACAGACTCAGTCTTAATTCATAGCCCCACAAGCCTCTAAGATGAAAAGACACTTCAAAGGAAACATTTAAATAAGGAAACACAGGCTCAGTGGCTTTGGGGAAAGAGAGGGAATTATAAAAATATATGGACAAATATTAATTTTCTCTTCGTCTCGCCCTGAAGTTTGATTTTGTTTGGGTGAAAGAACAGGAAGATGATTTACTCCATATGAGGCACAGAAAAACCTTCATATTTTGGAAATGCCAAAACTATAATTCAGCCCAAGCATAAAAAGCAATCACGCACTCTGTACAGCGCATCACTCCTGTTCTTCTGGAAACTGAATCATACCCCATTAGTCAGCTTGCCCCTTCTAAAACTGTATAAATTTTTCCATCCTTTCCAGTTGAGTGTCATCTTTATATTGTTACTCAGATCATAACAGAAAATAATGCATTATAAGGTCATAATACTCCTAAACCAGTTTCCTGCCCTTCAACATATGGTTTTCTCCTCCTTCTGAAGTAACACATCTTTATCTCTCCTTGAGCTCAACTGCTATTTCCTATTGGGTTAGGATTTGTTTGTTTGGTTGTTGTTGTTTTGTTTGCTTGGGTTTTTTTTCCTTATTTCAGGCCTTAAAGATGAGGGTCACCTCAAGATCTAACCTAAATCTTTCTAATTCACAGTTTTTGAAATGTGGTAAAAATATACACAGCATTCTAGATGTTTTGTCTAGTGTTAACTACTGTTCTACACAGCCTCATTACAGTATCTGCAGGGTTATTTACTCTCACATTTATCTGTTCTCACACTTATAGTTCCACTGGATATAGTTTTTAATCTTGAGGAAGATTCCCTTGAGGAATTCATAACAGCACACTAACCATGTTTCTGAAAAAGTTAATTTTGAATGCTGTAAAAACTATTTTAAATTACCATATCTAACTTCCAGTAATTGCTAAAAAAAAATGCAAAGAAAAAAACCAAAAAAGCCTAACTGGCTTTGCACCATCATTTTTAATTTTATATCATTTTAAAATATATATATCATGTAACATGAAAGGTCTTTATTAAGCTTCAATCTCTTCTAAGTAAAACAACTAATTTCTAGCTGAAAACTTTACTATCCTTCTTTCTTTTTAAGATTAAAAGGATAATTGCTATTCTTGAAGGATACATTTGGTTCAGCACAGTATTTTGTATAAGGCAACTTTTAATCCAAAATCTTCAATAACAGGAATCCTTTCCTTAAAGGACACTAAAAGAAAGATTAATGTTTTCTGAAAAGTATCAGGAAAATGTTATCATCATTGTACTAGGCACTGATGAGATCACATCTAGAAGAGCATGTACAAGGACAGACACCTAAGAAAGATTAATTGAATCTGGAATGGGGGCAGAAAGGGCAGTAGAATCACTAGAGAAACAGAAAGCCTACTCTCCAAGATTGGCTTAAAGGGTTTAACTAGTTTAGATTAGCAAAATTGTGGCCAAGATATGCCATGTATAAATATTTCTGCAGTAGGTAGCTAGGGATGGAAAAATATAAGCCACAGTTTGCACAAAATTAATGGGTATAAAATATCCACAGAGTAAATTTAGGCTAAACATAGAAGATTCTTAACTGCTAGGAAAACAACTTCCCAGTAAAAGGAGAAATACTGTTTGACGTCTTGACAATAAGTTAAAGAATAATATGAAAAATGTAACCGGGGGTGACCAGACTCAGTGATGAACCAAGTCGCTTCTAGACACATGCTTAATTTGTAAGGAATGTTTTGTAGTTTTAATTAGAGAAATAACCCATTTTCACCAAAATTATTGCTTAGCAGGAAAAATATTTTTCTTCCTACAACTTCCCTGCCACTGAAAATATTATTTTTTTAAAATTCCAAAGTATTACGGGCAACAGAATAAAAATTTTTGTTTCAAACTTGGCCAATATCTACACTAATGAATAGCCTAAGCCATACTTCCAAAAGGAAAAATTTCCCAAGCTTCAGTTTTGAAATTCCTACGAAGTGCAAAGTACCACAAGCACTTTATTACCATGTGCTCTCAAGTGACTCTGCCCTCTCAGACTTTGGGCTACACGCATGAAGATAGCTTGTGAAAGATTTTGTAAGATGTAACATGCAAAATGCAGCACAAGTAAGGCAGTCCTAGTGACGAACATGAATATCAAAACCTAGCTTGAGGTTCCCCTCTTTCAAATACAAAAGTTCAATTTTCAGCTGAAAGCGTAGATGTACCTTTTTGTTAAAATTGTGCAAAAGAGCTCAGTTTTCAACAAGAAAACCACATTTTTTAACACTACATATTTTAATAAGAACATTCTTCAGGAACATGATACAAAGTTATATACTGTCTCTGATATGTAAATCTAGTATTAAATCAAATCTGAGCTAGAGGGGTTTTTTTCTATAGTTTATTATTTCCTGCACACTGAATATTTCCTTAGTATCAGCAGAATTTTTCCCTTTATTTCACCAGTTTCAAAATAATTAACAAAGATAATTTGCATAATCCTTGACTCCATATCTCCTCAATGTTTCCAAAATCATTCAAGGATCTTACTAGTCACAGAAAGGATTTGGTCTATTTGCTCATCTAAATGCTGTCTTCACTCATCAAAAGGCTTTTTCCATTCACTGCTACTTTTTCTTTCCTAAATTCATTTTAAAGTTTTTCATCTTGCCCTTCTTACACCTAACACTACAACAGAACTGATCTTCAAAACCGTGTTTGTGAATATTCACAGCAAGCTTTGTGTTTAGCTACTTTAGCTAGGATTATGCCCAAGAGTGACCATCCTTCCAAAACATCCTACTAAATAATTTTTAGGGTCTGAATATTCAGAATTTATACAAAAATCTTGGAATGTTTCAGAAGTTGGTACTTGCATCATATAAAAACCTTATCTAAAAGCATCATATCTGTTACATGTCTTCTGAAAACCAAATGAACACCATTCACATTGAACTTGTATCATCATAGTTTTGGTGATTTACACAAAGCTGTAGTAAATGAGGCAAAGTCAGTGAGACTCAAAGCATTTTTAATACCAGAATAGTATATGGGCCTTGGCTCCCTGAGGCAGGGATTGCTCACTGGCCTTCAGCATTTCTTTTATTCTGACACAGATGCTTGCTTAAGTTTCACTCAGAGCACTTCAGTTTGCTTGTGTACATCCTTTCACAGGCAAATTAAATATATCTGCATTTTTCTTTATGGATTGCTTCTGCTGTTCACTACACATGGTATCTCACTGAAGAGGATACAGAGAGATACGTAGAAGTTTCTCAAATATGATTTAATTATGTTATACTGTTGACACGTGTAAATTAAATGAATTTGATAGTTATTGCCTTGTAAAGTGTTTTTCTGTTAAATCTTTAAGCTAATTACTAGTATTTCTAACAAATATCAAATTTTCCAAGTTTTTTTAAAATAGCTGTCAATAAAACTAATTTTATGCAGATGAATATTTTCATTCAAAATGTTCCCTAAGGCAACAAACCATCATTCCCAGATATGACATGAAAATCACACCTTGCAAGATGTTTCCAATAAAACTTTGTAAGACAACCACACCTTGATTCCCCTCCTCTTTTGAAAGTGACAGTTAATCCTGTTATTCAAACCTTACTCTAAGAAGTTAGAGTACAAAAACCAAATTTTGGCCTGCTTATTTTTAAATACCACCGTTTGCGTAAATATGACAAACCAGACTGACTCCTCACTGTTTGTAGTAAATTTCACATCTTGACAATATTATAAAACTTTGAAAGAACAATTTCAATTCAATCTGTGGGAGAACTGGGCAGTAAAAAGCCTGTAAGGGAGACTTCACTAGACAACATTCATCCATTAGTAAGAAGATGTTGTTTATTCATGGCAGAAGTTTTCTTCTCCCCCACAGCATTTCTATACCACACAGATGATACCACAACTGTCAGTTCAGCTGACATGAAATTATATAGACAACACAAACTACTCCAAAATCTGTATCACTTTCACGATCTTATTACCTAGGATTCATTTATATTCAGATTTCTAAAATGTTTCAAACACCAATAGACATCTGCTTTCATTTTGTAACACCACGCATGTCACTAGTACATTACTATAAAACGTATCTAAGTTGCAAGCTATACCATAAACCCTGTATCTTAGAATAGTGATGAATATCTAAACTCTATTTATTCTAAACTCTGTTTATTCTATTCAGCTTTGCTAATAGGATACAGCACTGGA
>NW_008610170.1:0-53909 GCF_000691845.1 Merops nubicus
CTAAATGATTCTATGATTCTATGACAACTAAAGTGCTACCTGATACACAGACACATCTAACTGGACGTTTTTCCAAGCTTTCAGCACTTCTCTTTCCTATTGTGGGAATGTCCACACTTAGTATCTGCGTCTGTCTAAAAGCCTAACTATTTGGTGCAATGCTAGCTTGGCCATGACCAACAGAGGGGACAGTAATCACTCTGGTTTTGCCACAAATGGACTCCTTATACTAGCACGAGCTATTACGTGAGAGCTTGGAGGCTATTCCTACATCATTAATCTGCTTTGCTGCTTGAAGTGAGACTAGGCTAGTTTAGATTGCAAGAGCCTTCAGGAAGTCTCTAACCCAACCTCCTGCACAGAACAGGTCAGCCATGAGGTCATGCTTTTAGAGATTGATTGTGTAACCTGGTCTAACTCCAAAAATTGGATGCTGGAGGGTATTTGGACATATGCTGGGTGACAAAAGAAACAAACCCCCAGGTTACCCTGGAGATAAGGAAACAGAGCTTTGTCTATACTTGCCAGGTGAATGTTTGTTTGTTCCCTGGCATAAGGTTCAAGTGCCCCAAAACAGGGAAGCTGGAAATCTCTAAAGCAGAGGATTGGTGATGGAAGGTCGTAGGACATACAAAATCTTTTTACTGAAAATGTGAAGGGCCAGAGAATTTATAATGGTCTTTAAAATATTTATCTATCATCTTGTAAGAATCTCACATGCTTTCAGCAAAAGACAAAAAAAAATAAATTATAAACACTTCTTTTACATAAGCATTTTGTTGTTCTTTGACAATCTTTCTGATCAAAGGAGATTTGCCTTTTGTTATTGTAAAATAAACAGATTTAATCATCAGAGAAGACAGTCATTATTAAGAACATTATTACTCTTGTGTTACCACTTCACAGCATCTACAGGCATGGAACTCAAAAGGAAATTAATTTGCATTTAACAACCTAAAGAGCTCCTCACCTATTCCATAGCTATGATCTTAAAGCCCTGTTTGTTTCCTGAAACTAGATATAAGGCTCTCTCCTGCTAACAGTGGAGTGACTTCCAAGCTCCTAGAAGGCTCCAACTTGTTTACTAAGCAATTATCTGTGACATCTGAAGAGCTAATGGCTGCTTGTTACAATCTCTGCTGCAGATGGCCTACCTTGCAGCAAACCCAACAGGCCACAGCACAGACCCATACCTCCACTGCTCCACCCCACAGTGACACGTCTTCAGGTAAATCTGTTTTTGCCAGGGGTTTAAGCTAAATAACAAATCAAAATGGATGAGGCAGCTCATTCTTTTCCAGGGATGATACTTTTGGCAGTAAATAAAAGACAGTTAACTTTAAAATAACCAAAACAAGAGTCATTAGAAGTAACACAACAGACCCCTAAGACAAGCTGCATTTTGAAGATACATCTAGACTAATCTACCGGTTAGAAATATTTCAGTTCATTTTTTCTTTTCCTTCCTGAGGAAGCAATTAAAAAGAAGCAGCTGGGCAATATCCCCACAGCAGACAAATTTGGAGTCACTCAAGCAGCAGTTTTCTGAATTGACTACAATGTCACACAAATTCCACCATTCATGCCACAAAAAGGGACAATACATATAAATGTATAGCAGCACTGGTTCAGATGGGGTTTTTTCTTCCACTGTACAGGCAGAAATGAATTTTTATACCGTGATGAAGTAGATAGACAAAACAATAAAGAAATGCAGTAGTCATATTAGTATTTCAATTCTAACAGTAATATGAGGAAGATATCAAAAGAGAGCTGTCTGTGGCTGGCAAGGCAAGGCTCTCTCTAAACTACTTTTCAAAGCATTTGGCTTCAATTGTTCTGGTACATCAAGCATAGAGCAACCAGTGATGCTGTTTTAAGGAGAGAGACAACCAGAGAATAGAGTAACTCTCCACATGCAAGAAGGAATGAAAACACTCTAGCAAGATCACCTTCAGGTTTCAATTCAAATGTGCTTTAAGTGTACTGTTACCTTATTTTCTTTGTCCAAAACATACATGCTCAGAACATTTAGCAAGCAAGCACACTGCATGCTTAAACATAGCATAATGCAAATTATGGGTAAAATCATGGATCTTCTGAAGCCATAAAATTTACACTCAGTTCAACTTGCACTAGGATTTAATTTCTAAGACTTTGGAAAAAAAAAAAAGATTATTGAGAAGAGAGCCCACCTGACAGATTTCAGAAACTTTAAATGTTCAAGAACAGCACAAATCCCTGTTATCAGCTATAAGAGAAATGTAAAATACCATAGGTGATCCAAAATATCACAACTGTCATCAAAGCATTAGCGCCTCAAGATTTAGAGTCCCAAACAGATGCTTTCACATTCTAAATGACTGACTTGAACAGGAGTAATTTCATTAGGATACAAACATCTTTGAACATTATCTCCAGCCTTGAGTTCAAAATTATGGCACCTAAAACTGGCACCAATTTCAGCTGCTGATGAAAGGAGCAGTTCTACAGATCTGTCATTCCTGATTTCTCCTTCCTGACGCTTCCTTTGGACCAGCATCAGAGGCATGATTTGATGCAAGGTTCTGCTACAGTTCACCCCCGAATCTCTGAGACGTTGAGCTTCCAAAGCTTCCACAGACTTCAACTGGCAGAGTGGATCATTAAAGTCTGGATAAGGGAAGTTCACTCTACTAACAGCTGTGCTGTTGGAGAAGCTGTCAAACACTGATAACCCATGGGATCGCCTGAGGTAAACTTGAAAGAAAATTATCCAGCTAACTTTGGTAGTTGAACTACCAGTTAAAAACTGACAGTTAAACACTGACCAGTTAAACTGGGGGAACTATACAGGTTTGCTGCCAACACTGTTGATCTTAGCACATAGATAATATTAAAATATTTTTCACTGCTGTGGAGATAGTGGCCTTCTGTTAGAGGAAGCTCATGTCTCATGGCAGTCAACAAAATTGTTGCAGACTCTGAATTTGTTTTGCCTGTGTCATCTTCTCGTTCATACGCTCAACTTCAACTTCTGCGCCCTCCCCGCCACGAATAGAAGACTTCACCTTCTGACTTTTGCATGAGGTGTTGGCAGCAGCAGTGCAGTGATTGACCCATCCAGTTCTATTTACATTAGCCTAAGTGCCAAACACGTTTGCCCTGTATCAGAAAAAAACCCCTAACTACCGCTCTTTGCCAATCAAGCTGTTGGTGCTTAGTTTCAAACACCACAGCACAAAAGCCTTCTTCCTTTCCTAGGGTTGCCATAACAACAAGGAGAGTGCTGTCATTTTGCTAAGTAAAGACAATGACAAATATGTAAGAATTGCAAAGGTCTGGGGAACTGGGAGCAAGATTAGAGCTTCTATTCCTGCCTTTACAAAACATTTTACTGTGGATTCATCTTGCAAATCCTAAAATGCTCCTATGGGAACATGAGAAATAGCTGCTGTTAGCGCTCTGTGTTGCCTCATTTTTCAGAAAGCCAATGTTCTTCCTGCAGATGCTTTGTCAAGACATAGCATGGCATTAGTGATCAAGAGTACAGGATATGATGTTGAGCTCACAAATGCCTGCAAAAATCTGGAATTAATCCTAATTTTACAGTGATAATGCCATCAGACCTCTTCTCTTCAGAAGAAGGATAATGCAAGGAGGGGTTGCATCAAAGATGCCATTTGATTGAATGAATAAAATCATGGACAGATGACTCAAGTGCTCTGAAAGCTATTATCTGAATAATTCTTCTGTTAACCATGAGAATGGAAAGTATTTTATTCTTAATTAAATCAAAAAAAACACCTAGGACACTGACCAGAAAGATGGAAGACTGACATTCTTACCATTACATTCTGAGAGCTGCTTCTTTTCATGTAATTTTTGTTTAGGATCCCTCAGCCTCTGATTTAAGAGAATTAATGTTGTTTAATTTTTCCAAGTTGAGGGAAAGGCAGTCTTTTAGAGTAGCCAAAACATCATTTTCCTTTTTATGCACTTTCAAAATCTAATTATTCTCTTTTCTTCCTCAGCACTCAGAACAGTGACATTTTCACTGTTTGTTGCATTTGTTAATCAAAATAAAATGACTGAAACAATTTTACCCTAAATGCACAAAAAAAACAAGAGTCATTCCTCCCTTGTGCTTCTAGCTGTCTTCTAAAACCACCACATGCACAGTAGCTGTTCCATGACTCCAGTCTTCATGACTATGTCTCTGACATAGGTACAAAATTCCTCTCCAAGTCACCCTGTACTCCTGCCTCCTTCCAGTCCTCATACAGCTTCTGCAGTGTTCCTGGAATCTATCAGTCCAAGAAAAAATGGGCTTTACCTGTGTGGAGCTCATCACCTCTCCTGCAGAACCTTCCACTGCCTTATTTCACTGTTTTCATAAGCTCCCCTGAGATCTGCAGGTCCATACATACCAATCTTAACAATTTAGGATTTTAAGGGAGTGTTTCTACATCTGCCTCGAGGTTTTTATGCCAATACAGAGGAGAAACAACAACAAATCACAACTTCACCTAATGGTATAATCCACAAACTTGAAGAAATCACATTTACAATTTACTGCAACAACTACACAGTAAACCTATGCTTCTTTTTTCAGAAAGCTGTTTAATGATACATTAAGTTGGAAGAAAAAAATCATAGTTAGTCCCTTAAACAAGCATTTTGTCTGACACAGCATCTGTTTTAAAGCAGAACTCTCTCTGGATTGCAAGGGGACTTGTAAGCTAAATCAGGGCATACTTGAATACTAAGAGGAAAAAATCTATTGCTATAAAATTTAACAACAGCCCAACACCCGTGTCTTAAACTACCTAAAGCCGCATTAAAAAAATCAACTCCAAGTGCTTAATAGAATCAAACAAGGTTTATGAAAAGGATGTAGTTGTCATAATTATTTCATATGGACAGATTAATTCTTTTCACTTATTAGAAAAAACTGAAGTTGCATAATGAGGATATAGTCACATGACAAGACACAAAGACAGGAAAGAGAAATAAGCAGCTGCTGGTGAGATGGACAGAGCATCCCAATATGTTTTATTAGAAGGTTCCTTAAATGCAACAAACATTGCTGCTTGTAGATGACTAGGTTTCCAGTCTAGAACTTCAGGCACTCAAACAAAATAGTCAGATTAGATGGCAAGAGATAAGATGTCTCACATTCCCCAGAGAGAGCTGTGATACATTCTGGAGGTGACATCTAGCGCATAACATCAAGTCTTTTATCATTATTTTAGTAATCACATAATAAATCCAGCAGGCAAGTTCTAAGATTTATATAGCCTTGAAACCTCCCAAGCCTCAAAATCCAAGCAATATCATAGTGATCTTGACATAACAGAAAGCCAAAAATTTCAAAGAGGAACATAAATCCCACCAGGACAGACAGACAACTCACACAGGATCACACACCTGCAAAAAGTAACCACAGTGACAGTTAAAAAAAGATTTCTTCTTACCTGCTGCTGCTTCAGAACTGATGCTATCGTTCACTACAGAAGCTGGACTTAGAGGCAAAACGTCATCATCAAAACTGATCAGATCTCCTTCCACATCTAGCTTGTTTTGCAAAGCAGACGCTGAGGAGTTGGCTGCAGGCGATAACTCCCCCAGAGACTTGAAAACTTTTTCTTGGGCAGATACAGAAGCCCGTGGAGGAACAGCAATAGGTTTTAGTGAGGCCAAAGAAAGGGCAGGATTTTCTGCATAAGGTGACTTTTTGGGAATGAGAGGCCTTGGAGCAGGAATAGGAAATTTCTTTTGTCCATCGCTGTTCTCTGCAACCGATCCACTCCCTGCATCAAGAAAATCACTACTACTACTTTTAACAAGGCCAGGTTTTGGCTTCTTTGGCAGTTCAGGTTTGGTTACAACAATGCTCCCAGCTGCTTCAGGTTGAGGCTGCAGTTCCTTGGAAGGTGTTGGTTTGCTTTCTGTCCACGCATCCCAGTCTTCTGAAATTCTGCCCCCCCCTGGCTTTGGAGCAACTACTGGCTTCTTTGCAGTAACAGCTCTTGGAGGGAATGAACGAGGGGCAATTTCTGGCTTTTTTGATAACCCTGAGGTATCACTAGTTCCTTGGGACTCAAAAACTTTGATCCTTGAAACAATACTACTTGGGCTCTTCTCTGTATTCATGCTGTCCATTGCCAAGTGATTGTCTAGTAAGCAGTCATCCAAGAGAGGTGACTGCTGAATTGAAGGTTGCTGCCTTTTTGTGGTTGATTGGTTCACTTCTTCTCCATTGTCTATCTTACTTTCAGTATTTCTGACCACAGGTCTGAGATTGCTTCTTGATCTTGGCTTTGGCACAGGACATACCACAGCATTGGGATTCTCTTGGCACCTCTGACCTTCAGAAATTTCAAAGCCTATTAAGGGATTCTCATTTTCTGAAGACGACCTATTCAGGAGAGATGCAGGAGGCCTAGGAGGTTTAAGAGGACTCTGCCCTGCTAACAGAAAAGAAAAGGTTTCCGTTATCTAGTCCAGAACACTTTATTTATGTTATTTTTTGTCAGCTATCAGCATGGTAAACATGATGGTTTTCATTTGGAACTTACTGCTTCTTGTGAAACTGCAGTCCTCTTTCTAAAAGGACGAACAACAACCACCACCTCTAGGAAGAAGCTAAAGACTGATGAAATGCATGGTATCTACACGCTGTGAGCTCAGAGTTACTTGTTAGTTTGCAACACGAGGGGCATGCAAGCAACATCTAGACCAAAGAATAGTAGAGTCACTTCCCCAAGTGCGTTTGGTTTGTACAGTTTTCAGCCTGAACGCGTAACACTGCTGCTGTTTTGACTGGACATTTGAGATCCTCTGGCCCCAAAGCAATTGCCATTATGGCTGCACTGAGCAAAACTTTCAAGATTTAATTATAGTCTGACTGTGAATGCAATGGTAGTTCTTTAGAAGAAAGGATTTTTACAGACAGCTACAGAAATAATTCATGGAAATTTAATTTTTCTTCCTATTAAATGCTGCACAGAACAATAAGGAACATCTTTAGGAGACAGGGTAAGGTTTTCACCAGTGAGAAATCCAAAACAGCCTCACCTGCATAGCCTGCAGGTTCCCAGTATGTAGACACACCAGTTTTTACATTATTTCCTGGCAAATGACTGATTAGTTCTTCTGGAAAGTCAGTTTGTGTTGCAGAAGTAGTGGTATGTCTAGGAGCAGCAGCATTATTGTTATTTGTTGTATTGACTTGCACTTGATTGATTTCTTTTATCACCTGCTCATATGATGGTGGAAGCTACAAAACAGAGATAAATATTAATGTACAGCCAGATATGATCCTTTAAAAAAAAAAAAAAACATATAAACTTAAAAATACTAAATTAACATATACAGAGAACACTGTCATAGTCTTTTATGCAATGTGATGAAAGTCTAAGAAAGCAAAGCCTCTGTTCCTCTCCAACTTAATGGGCTTTTTACCTTTGTAAATCAAACACACCTCATGTAAATTCATGCTCACCTCAGCTGGAATATGCTCATTTCTCCTCCACTGAGCATGAGATGAAGCAGAAGGGAATCCTAATCCATGAGGAGTGACAGGGCTTGCACCTGGAAACCAGGAGGATGACCGGAGGGGCTCAGCAGCAACTATTGTAATTTCAGGACGCCTGAAAATGAAGGTAAAGGGGAATAATTACCAAAAACATCTTAAAATAGTTCTTCTAAGTTTAAAGACCAAGGTTTTCTCAGCATGGGAAATCAAAATAGCTCAGTCTTTTTGATTTAAAAAAGGATGTTTTTCCACGCTTTCAAAGTAACTTATCTGACCTTTCTAACAAGCACTTACGCTTTCATTCAAAGCACCTAATTAAGCGCCTAAGCCAAAAAGTAGGTTTATTGGCTTCAGTGAAATAATCTACATGCTTAAGGTACTTAAACACAAGTGTAACTCAATTAGATCGAAGAAGTCTTAGTCTTCACGGGATAATGAGAACTAATCATGTGTTTGCCCTTAGCCTGCTACCATCTGAGCACAGTAGGACAGTTAAAAGTGCTTCTGGCTGGCTACCTAAAAGCTTGTCTACGCTCAGACCTCTAGGGAAACCTCCCACTGGGCTGAATTGGGGCAGAGCAAGGTTCACGAGGCCTCTGGGACAGGGTCTATTAGCTTGCAGCACCTCGTACAACGGGAACTTAGGAACTTCTCTAATCATAGAATCATAGGGGTTGGAAGGGACCTCGAAAGATCATCTAGTCCAACCCCCCTGCCAGAGCAGGACCACCTAGAGTACATGACAGTAAGGACCTGTAGGTACTAGCACTGTTTTACCACTGCAACAGCTGCTCTAGAGCAGAAGCTGCAGTGACGGCCCACGTTCCCAGACCATGGCCCCTAGAATACCACTGATCAATCTACAGTCACACACAAAATACATCTTGAGAAGGGAGTTTCGTCAGCAAATGAAGCATCTGCCACAGAAGCCTCTGTCTGCTGACAGAAGCATAACTTCTAAAACTGCTGTAAAAAGAATTCACAAAAAGAGGGCTACAGCTCCTTCACACCCGAAATAATGGCAGACTCAGTTCACCAGCTATCCAGGTTGGTGACCTCCTTTCTCGATACCCTGAGAAACTGGAAGGAGACCTGAAAGTGTGCTTACTTTCATTGTGAAGCAATCCTGTAAATAGGTGTCAGGAAAGTAAAAGAGTTCTGCAGAGGTTTGATGGTTGGTTGGTTGCTTTTTCTTTTTTTTTGAGGACATGTACAAAAGTTGATGAGAAAACTCCTCAAACTCCTTACCTATCCTGTGTTTATGAATCATAGTATTTTTATTTTATTCCAAATCGGATTCATTTTTAAACACACTAAGGAACGAGAGAAGGAAAAAAAATAAACTAGAGGAGAAAGACATAAAAAGAAACATTGCAACACATTCTAACAAGTTTTATAGTAACATCTAATTGCAATACAAATGATAGCATCATACCTTCTATCCCTCTGATGTTCGCTATGGCTAGAGGTCCGAGAAGCTATGTAAAGAAAAGAAACAAAAGTTTTGAAGAGGTTAAAATATACTGTCAAAGCATCTGATTGTGAGGATAATAGCAGAGCCTTTACTAGTCTGCCACCAATGAAACCTACAGCACCTGATCACAAATTTCAGATTTTGAGTGGCCAAGTTTTAAAAAAAAAAAAAAAAAAAAATTATTTGCATTAAATATGAGGAGTTTTTAAAAGGTTTATGGTGCAGTTTCATCAGTTTAAGTCGCTCTATGTCCAAGATACAACCAAGAAAGTTGTTCCTGTCCCCTTTTCCTTTTCGTCACCACACATTCCTCCATTCTGCATTATGGTGACCCTTGAGTTGAAACACCTTTTTCTTTAGTTAAAACAATACATGAATAAAACAAAAAGAAGCATTAAACAGATCTGGCTTTGCTTTTAATGGCTCATTTCAGATGTGTGCTCTTTAATCTTTTTTTAATATCTCTTTTTGTTTGTTTAGGAGAAGAGAACAGTACTAAGGCACAAAATCTAAGAAGCTATTTCACCTTCCATTATGTAAAAATAAAAAAATAATAAATATTCCCAGCTAGAAATTTCCTAAAGCTTAACTATTTGTGAATTAAAAGTTATGTTTTTCAAACCGTGTTAGACAAAATAAGTATCCTGACTTTATTTTTCTATTTTTGACATATTTATATTCAAATAATTTTTCTCAATGTCCACATTATATTTTCATTTTGATTTCTTTAGCAAGAAAAGGAAATTATCCACAGGTCAAGTTTTTGTGTAGCAAGTGCAATTTAGGAACTACTAGAGTCTTCTTGTGCAAAAGCTGGCAATTATGCTGTCCCTCTTCCATCTCAGAATCATTAGCTGAAACCAGCAAAGCACCCTTGATTCAAGAGTTGCACACTGTTGTGTCAGACATACCTCTTCCACAGGGCATTTTTGATGTGCACTATTCATGAGTGCTAGAGGAAAAAAAGAAGGGGTTACAGAAGAGGAAGAAGAGGTGAAGGAGAACAAACCAATGTTTTAGAGTGCCAGAAACTATGATCAAAGGGGTTAGTCACGCAAGGACAGCCGTCACGCCACTGTTGTAAGAATACAACTTTAATGGATATTCACAATATAGCATCTTTAAAAAGCTAAAAAAAGAACCCAGATTTTGTTTCTAGTCTCATACTGACTTTAACAACGGCTGTTTAGAACTTTCCCTCCCAATAAATCAACCACATAAACTGAATATGGAAATATCCACTGTATGGCTCAACAAAGAGCCATGTAGAAATGAGGAGAGGGAAGTCAAATCTCTGAATGCTTTTAGTTTAAGAGCATGGTTTGTCTGGGTCTGCACTTCTTCCCTTTCAAAAATAATGGAGGAGCTGATATAGATGCAAGGAATCTGGGATCCCATAATTTATACTCTCACCTATCAAAGAGGTATGGGCAGGCAGGTTGATCCCAATAAGAGGCACTCCTCAAACCTTTGGGCATGACAGTGCACCTTTTAAAACAGTTCTGTAAAAATTGTTTGGCTGAAATAAGCAAATAAAAATCCCCTACACCTCACCTTCACTTTCTTCTTCAGGGACCTTACAACAGCATTGATGTAATACACACATTAAAGATAAAGAAAACAAGCACACTGACCCAACCCAATCAATTCCAAGAATACTTCTGCAAAGAGGATGGAAGAAAGTGCTAAATATATTCAACACAACTGCTTGGGGTATAGCTGAATTACTATGGTAAGGGCATTAGAAATAAAAGCTAATTAATGAGGAGTATAAAACTGAATTGATAAACCTGTCAAATTCCTTCATTCTTTCTTCTTTTCTAGATGAATTCTACAGTCTGTTTTCTCCTGTGAGGCTCTAAATGTACTTATATTTATTAAAGTTATAGAAACAAATCAGGAAAAAAACTAAAAACAGTCATGAAAGCTCTTTTTCCTTATCTAACATAGGCTAAAAAATTCCAGTTAGGCATCTATGTAATCCATCAAAATCCAAACCAAGTAAACAAGTAAACTCACTTGAAAACAACACATTTAAAATATTTATATAAAAATAACTTTACTAGTGGATGTAAGTATGTCTCTTCAAAAGGGCTAATATTCAAGCTATCATATATGTTTTTGGAATGTGAAAAAAAAACTCCCAGGCATTTATGGAATTAAGCTACTTCCATATACATAAACATTTAATATAAACATTTATTTTATATGGACCTTGACAAAGTTCTTCCCTACATCCATCAACTGCTCCCCTCCCTTTTGCTGTCATGTTTTTGCTGCAACCACACTTTTAGAACATCTGCTGTTTTGGAAGCTCTTAAATCCACAGTAGGAGCAGAGATGAAAGTTACTGCATCTTCAGCTCTCATGTATTCCTTGGAGTTCCACAAACACTCAGGAAAAGAAAATATAAACTTTCTAAATAATCCCTGTCCCCAGACTTGTGCACCTTTTATTCCTTTACTATTTCAAAGAAATTAATTTAAATTAAAAAGTGTATGAGAGAAGACTCGAATTTTTAAAACACAGCACACACCTGATTTTAAAACAAACACAAAAAGCCCTGCAGCCATTTTTCTGGCCTTGTGGTTTTTTGATCCTGTAAGTCCATTCTTCATTCCCTTTGTGGATTCCCTTGAAAAAGCATGTTATTAATTTTTCCCCTAGATTTCAAATTATGACAGCTTTAGGATTTAAAAAACTTTTTTTCTATCAGGGGAGTCAATGGCAATGTATTTCAGTGATGGTTTATACATCCACAACCGAAGACAGTTGGCTCTTCAACTACAGCACTGAGGAATGCTCAGGGTGAGAACTGTTGACATTCTCAGAAGCATATGCTTGGTGTTATTTAAGTAAAATGTAAGCAAAATGGTTAAAGAAGGGGTGGGAAAAGAAAAACTCAGTGCATAAACCCCTCTTTTCTTTGTATTACAGCTTTATTGTTCTCAGGGGAAAGAAAATCAACTCACAACACTGTCACTATATTTATTTCCGTTAGTGTCAATGAGGCATCTAAATGCATTCAACCCAGTACAGTACCATTTAAGCCAGTAAAGGATTAATGGTCATACTGATAAACAGAAGACAGAATGGTTTTTGTATATATTTCTTGCAAGTACTATTTAGTGAGCTTTATCAAATAATTTTTGAATGTGCAATCGCAGAGGGTATCCAGTTTGTGCTGTATACTTATGTTTCAAATGTTTTTCCCCTACTGTTTCTTCTTTGAATCCTACTTTTCAAGTGCACTTAATATGTCATTTGTATTTGAAACACAGATTATGGTGCAAGGGGCATTTTAAGCTATGAGATCAAAACGCCTGTATAAATACAACCACCATTTTATCACAAACCCATAAATCGCAATGGGGTAGACAAGCTGGTGGCAACAGAAGTCTGACATGCACTTTTAAGTCTTTGGAAGAGAGCTGAGCTAGAATTTCCAATCTTTCAGGCAATCTTTTAAGGCCATATAGAGGCAACTATAAAGTTCACTCAGGGGTCTGCTCAGAGATATCATCCTGCTGTGATCACTGAGGGCTGCCACAATATAGACGCTGCATAACATGCATGTGTTTCCACTGGCAAATGGATACGAAATACTGAACATTTGGTTTTGTCATTGCTGACTGTTTTTAAAAAAAAAAGTGTCATTTTGCATTAAGAATTGGGACCATAGCCTCAAACAGCCCAAGCCTTGTGTGAGATCAAGCTCTAATTTTTCTGATGCTTTTTACCTATTGTCCCTTCCAGCAGCTGTGAATAAACACAATCCTGTCAATCAACTACTTCAGTTAATTCATATTAACCATTATAAATAGGTTTCAGAGTAATAACATTACTTACTGCAACAAGGATGCATGCCAATATTTAAAAACATGGCTTCCTTCCATGCTTTTCTAACACTAAGCTAGACATTTCTACAATCTATCCTATGAAATACATAGACTATTAGATTGAGAAGCTATTCTTTTCACTATGCAGCTGCCTAGGAATAAAGGCAATTCATGACAGTATCTCAAGGAGAGCCTCAAGACCAGACAAACACTTCTTTCCTTATCTACAAAGTAATACAACAGAAAAGCTGACAGAACGGTCCATCATGCCTGCCACCTCTGCAATACTAAAGGTGTCACATGGCTGTGAAGACCCTTCTTTAGGGCACTCTAAAAGGATCAGATAATTCTAAAGTCAAAACCATAAAAAAAAAAGCCTGATTTCACCCAAGATGTAATTAGACTGTTTCTGTAAAAGTGGAGCTCCAAACCAACTGGAAATTTTCATGCATCTCTGAAGTAAGAGAATTGAAGATTTCCCCCTGAACTATTTCTTGGCACAAGGGGGAGGTCTTGCTCCTTTCCTTCTAGTTCTGTTTCCAGGTACCTCAGGGAAATGTTCGCTGAATGACACGATAGCTGGTCTGATTTAATGCTTGAATGTAGCTAAAAGAGACGGTAATGCCCAATTCCCCTTCCAAAGATTGGCTTTTGTCCACTCCTGAGCAAACATTAGCACTCATATGACCCCACAGTAAGCAAGTTCAGAGAGTTAAATAATAAAAAAGGCACTTTCTGTACAGTTTTTGTCCATTTTATCTCCCTGAACCTGCTTGCTCACCTTTAGCTCAAACCACCAGCATCACAGAGGAAGGAATGTGCCACCCCCAACAGCAGCCTCTTTTTCCTGCCTCTGTTTCCCACTTCCAGGTCTTTGTGCAACTTCAGTGAGGGAACCAATCAAAAATAATCTTGGGGGGTGACAAGGATTCCTCTTTCCACCCCAGTGAGGTCAAATACTCTTTTCACAGCTGACCAAACTGCTGGGCACAACAGAGGCTGCCATTGCTGCTGAATAAAATCTGCATAATCACACCCTTAAAGCAAGCCTGTAGTTCCACTCTAATTTGACAATAATTATTTATGAAGGCACTTCACTCCTTCCTACACCTTTCCTTGGGCTCTATGTTCCTGCATCTGCACCATTCCCTGCATTATGCCAGCCCAAATGTTTGTGCAGATGGGGAGAGAGAATGAGGTCACGGAACTAATCTGGTTGGAAAAAAGTGGGAGCCAAAAGAACCTAGGAAGCCCTCAAGCAAAACAACAACAAAAAAAGAAATATAAACAAACCCCACAGCCAAAAATGGCTACAAAACTGCCAAATGGGAAACTAGAGACTCAGAGTGTACGCAAGCTGTTACACATCCTTCATTCAGCCACATATTTGCTCAGGACAGAATGAGAATTGAACAAACTTGCAGGTTCTTCTTCCAATATTTTAGGGCAGCTGACTTGCCTCTGTAGCCCTGCTCCTGAACACCACCCTATTCTGGAAGAGTGGAGAAGAGAGTTAAAACATCATTCCCCTTTGTCTCACTACTGCAGCATTTGGCTTGCTTCTTTTTCCTTTCTTTGGCATTCTTGTGCATGTTGATGTACTGGTATCAATGAAAATAGCTTCACTGATTTCAGTGGAAGATGGATTTAGTGATGTGTCCTGGCTTGAGATGATCATTCAAAATCCAGGGGCAATTTTTGAAGAGTTGAGATTAAAAAAAAATTGCTCCCAAGCATCTCTCATGTTCATGTGCTTGCTTTTTTCAAGCACGCTGGGCTCGCTTTCCTGAATCCTACTGAGCGGCCAAACAAATGAAACAAAATGACACTGTCTTTCTATCCATAGATACAGTCAGGGTAGCTGAAAGGAAAAGAAACTCTCTTCCTCTTTGGCCACATGAAAGAGAGACCTACCCATACAAAATCATATAAAGCATTGTCCACAGATTGCAAAGTTGAAACCCTGCACATTCTATCATGTTTCTTGAAAATTAGAGATAAAGAGCCCACAGAAGCTGTGATTAAGAAATAAAGATAGATTTCTAACTCTGTTGGGGAAATACACTTTTCCAGAGAATACCATACTTTTCCCAGACTAATGGTGAGGGGACTTTGGAATTATTCAGGGTCCATTTTTAATTTAGGTCCACCCACAGGTATAGTTACAGCATACAAAGAACTATGATCGTATGTAGAATGCTTTGATGTATGCATGGAGGTTTTTTCCTATCTTATTATCTGAATAATTCACATTTCATCATGGTTATTGTCATATTAAGTATAATGTTATAACATGTGAGCCAAAGTTTTTTTCACTTGATTGTGACTCAAAACAAAATATCACTTGTGGCTGTATTTTAGAAAAACATAGGTATCAATTGCTTAATGATCTTTTAGATGGTTTCTGTTAGACAAGGTACTGGAGCTTAGACAATCTGAACTGATTTCTGATTACACCACAATAGGCCCTCTGTGATCTGGTGCTCCTCATTTTCCAGTTTCCTATCTATGGTAGCACCAGCACAGATAAAATGCTGCTTTTTAACTACAGCATCATGTAGACTTGCTCTGAATAAAGCTGTCATGATCCCTTTTGACTACCTCCAACCTAATCCATACTAGTGAGACTCCTAACTAATAGATCCAGGAGAAATAAATGAGTAGTGCATACACTAATTTATTCTTCCCCATAGCAGAACCCTGAGGGTTGTTTCATTAATATGAAATCGAAATAATGGACAGAAAGGAAATAAAAATGAAAAATGGAAGAAAGAAATAGCATAAAATACTCCTTTGGAAGGTGCACCTAAAGAAATTCTCTGCCTGGAAATATCATTGGCAGGGAAAATGAAAAAGGAGTTAAACAATGAAATCAAGGAAGAACATGTTGGACTTTCATTCATTATTTAGAAACAATTTTTTGTTTTCCAAAGTGAGCCTGGAGCATAAGTCTAATCCTGTCCCCAGTACAGTCAATGGCCTCAGATTTCTACTGAAATAGAACAATCTTCTGTTTTGTCAAATGTACTAAAAATTTGGCATGTGTAACAAGTTCTTCAGAGACATAGATCTGTGCACATATGTTAGTAACTGGCAAAAAGGAATAGCCCATTGGCAAAGCACAAAGATGGTCTAACGTGATGCAAAAAAGATAAAGAATGAGAAAGAAATTATAGCCCCACCCTCCCAAGCCTGCCAGCTACTTTGTTTTCACATATAAACAGTTACTAAAAACAAAGATTTAGCCATCTTACAGTATTATGATTCTCAAAAAATAGGAAAAGTAGACTTACATCTTTTGATTGCTGCTCTTATGGATGACAAGGGTCCTTGGCTTAATAAATAAAGAAAAAAAAATTACAATGTAGTTAATGTCTCAAAGAGAAAACAACTAAGTAACATCATGCAGAAATTCCCCATATACTGTAAAGGGCTTGTCAAGTGCATTTTTCCCCTAGGTTATCATCTTACAGAAATTTGTCCAAAACTCCTGGAGTATACAACACTTCCCAGCTCCTTCTAATAAAAACCAGGTTAAAGCTTAGCTGCAAGACACTGCAAAGATAGAAAGCCAATTACCAAAACCATTTTTTTTATCTTGATTCTGTCTTGAAGTTCACATTCTGAGCCCACATGGTCGTGCATATTCTCAGATTATAAGCATTTAATGACTTAACATTTTTTGTAAATAAATCTTACACAGCTGGGTAAAAACCTACACCACCATTGCTAAATGTTTTTAACAGTTGCTTAACAATTCATCTTTCCTTCAGCTGAGATTGCATTTTTCAGTAATAAATTGGAGGGTGGAGTTAGACAGGAAGATAACATGACCAAAAATTTGTTGATACACAAGGACAGAAAAATGTTTCCTTTTGCCAAGTCATCTATTTTCCTGGTAAGACTGAGGTTTCTCATTCCTCTCTTCTGAACATCTTATTTAGCAAATTCATGAGTCCTTACTACTTTTTGCAGGTAAAAATCAAAAGTAAGTTGGGATTATAACTTTCAAAAACTGTTGCTAACTCTGAGAACATAATACTAATAACCTGCCATCTGTGCAAAGCTACAGATGAGATTAAAAAAAAAACAACACACATTTACTTCAGAAAAGGACTTCTTGGACTTTGTTTTTTTAACACAACAGGTAGAGAACACTTGTTGGTGGGAAGGCTTTGGAAGTGCTGAATAGTCTTTGTAAAGGCTGAAAATAAATAGACAATATATGGTTCAATTAATACAATACCTTAATTACAACAGAAAAGTATACTAATCAAGCCTTTTCTGGAAACCTTCCACCACACCCTTCAGCAGTGCTATAACAGCAGGAACATTGGTACATGGAGGGCAGTGGCATTTTAGCACTGCTCTCACTGCCTGCAGCAGGCATGCAGCACACCAGCTGTCAGGGCTCAGTTCAGCGCCACAGCGACTTCCACTGCAGTTGCTGATGGCTGCAATGACTCCAGTGGGATGAAGAATAGGGGTGATTTGGAGGAGGGAAGAAAGAGACAGTCAAAAAGGACGTGGACGAAGAAATGTTCTCCCTCTACGGTCATTCTGAAAGCTAATTAAGACTGGAAATGAATGTTGCTCTGACTGAACTGTTTTCTGAAATAGTTTGGCTAGTCTAGGATAAACAATGCCTATTTGTCTGGTTTCAGAAACAGTTCAAATGTGGTTTGGCCCCTATCCACACAACCAGCAAAGCTGCATTAGAAAACGTTTCTGTCAGTCCTATTTCACTGTGCAAAGATTCTAGTTTTCCTTCAAGATGTTCCATCATAATACAGCCTTATTTTAAGAAATACTTTTAGTTGTCTGTTCCTCTCAGATGTACACCTCACTCCTCTAATTCCTTGTAACTCAAGACTCTTTTGTATGCTTCTTTTTGAAGCTTTATTCTTCTGCTTTCATTGCTGTAACTACAATCTTTAGGGTTTTATTTTAATCATATTTAGTATCAGACAGGAAGGAGACTGAAGTCTGACAACATGAATCTGCAATCTTTTGGAGCTGCGAAAACTTTCTATACCCAGAATTCAAGATTTACTTAAGTTTTATAGCAGGAAATTAGGAAACCTACAAAGAATGCATGTTCAAGTACCAGTACAAATCAAAAGGAACAAGTTAAGTTCTCTCCTCTACTGGCAAAAGCCCTTTGACCCACCGCAATTTGCCTTAGATTCTAAGGAGCACTTTCAGGTAAGTGCAGGTATTTTTGGCTAAGAATCATAAAAGTCATCATGTCGGCAAAAGTTCAAGTTTTCCATGCAACATAAGGACTAAAAGGGTACAGAAAATTATATTAAAGCCAAAATGCAAAGAACAAAGAAGCAAAATCTTTCATGAAACTGTTCTAATGAAGTTGAAATATGGATATATCAAGAGCAAGGCAGCTCAAGTACGCAACAATCCCTGTAATTTAGAACCCTGGATAACACGGTTCTGTTAGAAAATTTATGAGCTCACAGGCAAAACATGCTGCCAGCAGACAGTTTTTCTTTTCCACTTTCCATTAACAGGTCACCCATCATGCTTTTGGCAAAGCATGACATTTCCTACCCTCAGGAGAGTTAAATTCACATTTAGCTTACAACTATCTAAGCTCTTTAAACACATGGAAATGGAAGTAGATGTAGTTTTGTGGGTCGTCCCCCCCGTGAAGTCCTGTAGAGGAACTGCAAAATCTGTCTCCCTGTTATAGCATAAACCCCAGTAGATTAAATAAGATGCTGTTCTTATGGCAGGGGGTGATTTTGCCCATATCTTAGGCTGAGCAAACCCCTCCCTGTTCCACAGGCAACAATTTCTGTTCTCTTGTCCTGTCTTGCGAAGAGAGAAGCGATAAGGTTACTAATACCCTCCTCTGCTTCCCAGTTAATGACGCATTTGTTCTCAAGCCATCCAAATAATTAGCATAACCTAATCGAATTTAATTCTCCTATTTGGTGAGCTAGAGCCACAGCAGCAATTCTACTATATGAAGTCCCTGCCTCTTCCCCACCTCCTTCTCTTGTCCATAAGGCACAGCAATGAACAAGAGCACACACAAAATCCCTAGAAACATACGTCAAGGAAATACGAAGACAGAAGAGGTTTAATCCCTGTGGGACCTCTGATTCTGCTCCCTGAGTAACTCCCGTGACAGTTACATCAGAACACCTGAGGGGACAGTGAGACAATAACTAGTCCCTGGGGGTGGGAGACAGCAGCTCCTGTGCTGCCCTGCAATGTATGTAAGCAAAATCCAAACTCATATTGCTGGAAAATAGTGCAGATAGAAGTTTCATGATCCTCATGAACATCACCTCCCCTGTGTTTTATATCTAATATGGAACTAGTAAAGATGCAAACTATTTGTTTATCTCCCACACGATTTCACATGCAGGAGTGAACAACCAGAGCAACTCCTCTGGCATCTGCACACTTATCCTACACCTCACTCACTGTTAATCTAAAGCACAGACTTCGATTCATTTCCAGCTGTCACCTGCCAGCCCCTCAAGAGGGAGAACTAACCCACCTCTGTCGGGCCCTCTGCACACCCAAACTCACTCACTAGATTCAGAGAGGATCTGTAAGCTGCTCTACCTGCTATGCTGAAAACTGTTGGGTACTTTAAGTTGGCAGTAATCATAGAATCATTTGGGTTGGAAGGGACCTCCAAGATCATCAGGTCCAACCACCGAGCCACCAGGGCTCCAAAGTCCTCTGCCAAAACAGATCAGAATCTGTCAGAGTTGGAAGGGACCACAAGGATCACCCAGTTCCAACCCCTCTGCCATGAGCAGGGACACCTCCCACTAGATCAGGCTGCCCAGAGCCAATGAAAAGGGTCCCATGGGTCACCACTTCTGAAAGATAAAGAACCTGGAATGGTGTGTTTGAAGTTGTTAAACACCTACTCACTCTTCTTGGCAGGCTTTATTCTGGGTTTCAAGGATGGGGTTTCTAAATATAAAAACTTGATGAAAATGCTTCAAAAGCATATTTTATATCTGTGTATTGAGGAAATAAAATTGCCACAAAGAGCTGTAAACAGCTTAGTGGAATAAGTGCACTTAACTGTGTATAAACCATGGTCTCTCCCTCATTAGGGGCTCT
This sequence comes from Merops nubicus, assembly GCF_000691845.1. NCBI lineage: Eukaryota > Metazoa > Chordata > Aves > Coraciiformes > Meropidae > Merops > Merops nubicus. Next base: position 19,940 of record NW_008610170.1, read on the forward strand.
GCTCTGATACTTTTACCTGCACTGAGCAGTGTCTCTTCAAACACAACTTCAGTGTATCTACAGGACCTCTCGAAGGCCTGCTCATGCAAGGTGACTCCTGATCCAACACAGCAAGCGTGTGACTATCACTCATCTGAACAGTAGATCAGGGAAAGTGCTGTTCAGGTGGAAAAAAGCCCAAATCACAGAGGCATCTCTGAGTGAGCAGGCAGGGAGTGGTGAGTGTTCCCAGAGCAGGACAGCTTTCAAGTCACACATTACCTGAGCAAAGGGGCCAAGAAGTTGTGGGCTGCTTTTTCACCCCCATGTCTTTTAGCCATTTCAGAAGCAGCAGTGGCTCCAGACCAGCTGAAGGCACCTCACTTGTTCCCCACCAGTTGGCTGATGGTGAGCCAGTTTGCATTGTGGAATGCAAACACTGCTGGGGTTTACCAGCCCCTGGAGAGGAGTCACAAACCAGTGTGAGCAGTACTGGCACTACCGGCTTGTGAGTGCTGTGAGCCATTTAGAGAGGTCTCCTCAGGCTACCTACAGCCTCCTGCCCTATGGGTTGTGATACTGTTTGGGATACAAAAGACACGCCAAGCTAGAGTCCTGTCTCAGCAACCCTTCATCATCCACCTCCACCAGCCTTCTATTGCCTTGCATGGGATTCTCTGCAGCAATCCAGCAATCCTCCACAGTTCCCACTCCCTTTATCAGAACCAAGACCTTTGGTTTCTTCACCTATAGTCACATAACAATGAACATTCTACAGGAAAACCAATGGCACTTCTTTCATACATCACTCTAGACATACACTAAAGCCAGGGGGGATTAAAAAAAAAAAAAAATCACTTGTTCTAAAAAGTTAATATACTGAAGTGTCTGCTGCAAAGTCTCAAAATTTATCCTTCATGCCATGTTATACAAAGCTTTACTTAAAAGTTAACAGTCCTTAGGTTCACATACCATGTGTACAAGCTTTAAAACGTATTTTTAATCGTGATGGTTACTGACCCTGTCTTACACACATACACAGAGTAAAAAAAGTTTAAATGTCGCTATTTTTAATGTCTTGTGATTTCTCGGAATGTAAAACACGACTTTTTAAACAGCTGATGTAGAAATTACTGTGAGGCAAAACACTAGTTTAATAAAAGGCATCATATTTTTCTCTAAGTTACTTTACATATTTTACTTATAGTCAATGTACAACATTTAAAAAAAAAAAAAGTATTAGAAATCATTACTCCAAACACAAGTGCTTAAAATGCCATCTGAATTATTCCACTGCAGACTGAGTCAAAGAAAGACATCAGCAATTTTATAGTTAAATTAAGGCTGGTGCAAAAGATCAGATTTGTCACCACCCTGATAGTAAGACAAAGACAAACCTATTAGTTCAACCGAAAAGCTCCCAAAGTTAAGAGAGAAGAGTAACAGCTATCCCATTTTCATCACGTGGATGCAGTGGACAGAACCATATTAATCCTGTGGATTCAGTGAATCTACACTAATGTACCTACAGAGATCAGCCTCTTCAACACCTCCACTGCAGAGGACTTCACCTGAGACGTGCAGATTAGATTACAAGATATACAGACTCCAGATGTGGTTTCCCCATCAGTGTAAGAAAAGTGGAGACTGTGCATCCAGTAGTCCCACCTTCCCCACGCTCACCATTTCCACCAGCTCTCTTTTGCTGGTGCTGACACGGTCAGAAGCCTGCTGGATCAGCCACGTGATTTTCCTAACAACAAACAATCCCATTCCAAACACTCCAATTAGTTTCCAGCCAGACAGGCTGACTGCTCCAGCTGACTGCAGAGTCACCAGTGCACCAGGGTGACATTGGAGAAGCGATGGGAGTGGACAGCCGAGGAGGCCAGTGGGAGTCCTTGGGGTGAGCAGCTCAGCCCAGTGGGAGTCCTTGGGGTGAGCAGCTCAGCCTCTGCTCACAAAAACAAAGTTTAGTCCATGACTCTGCCACTAACCCAACAGCAAATCACCAAATGCTGGCTGTGTCTCAGGTCAGCTGTTCTCGCCCTTCAGTACCAATTGATCCACTCAGGGTTTTTTGGTTCATCTGGTTTGGGTTTTTTGGGGTTTGGTTTTGGGGGGTTTTTTTGTGTCCTACTAGTGCTGGTCATCCAGGTTGGCTCACTGCAGGATCAGGCAGGCACCAGAAAAAGGGAGCTGGCAGCAGCTTGGCACCACAGTGGCCTCTCAGTAAAACAGGAGGCTAATAAAGATGCAACCACCTAAGAAATGGCATTCTTAATATTACAGATCTGGTCATCTAGGAAAACAGAGTCACCCTGGTACAACTTCTCTCTTGGGTTCAGCCCCAAAAAGCAAGTCATCCTGAACCGGTAATTAAGTCCGGTGACAATTCAATCCTCATCACTATGCTGAGGATGTCTACTCCTGCATCACTTAATGAATGCTGCAACTTCGACTTCCCACTGTCTGGGCAAACAAGGATGTAGTTAAGAAGCAGCTAAAATCCAGCTGCTCAGCTAATTAAAACAGCTCATGTTGATCAGCACAGGGAAATCCTTTCAGGAATTGCTCTTTAGCTGTTTCTTCAACCACTTATTACATATTCATGTGCTTGTCACTGTCATACTTGGGGATCATATTTTAGCAACTGAACCTTCAATTTTAAAGCAGAACACAAGCAGGAAGTCAAAGCAGATAATGGCAGCAAATGATAACATTTCACACTCCAATTCGCACAGCAAACTAAAAGTCATGAGGTTGCAACAGCTCCCAACACTTAATAGTGTCCAGCTTAGATCTAAAGCTAAAACACCTTAATTTTTTGTGAATCTGAGTCACTCAGCTCATGTGCACTCTGAATTAACTCTTTCCTGATCCAGAGCCACAGACATACTAGCTAGACCTCCCCTAGCACTTTCTTTCGACAACAGCCTGAGCTGAATGGCACCTTGCCCCTGAAGATGACTGTATGAACATTGAACATGCCTACTCCAGAAAGGTAAATCCTCAGAGCATGATTTGAGTTATTCTCAGCCTTCACTGTATACTGACTGATTTCAGCTCACAATAAAATGTACATTACAAGAATAGAGGCTCTGCTTATTGAAGAGTTTGGTCCTCCTGTAACAGCTAGAAAGAGTCTCCTCTATGCCATCTTCCAACATATTTTTACCCACTGTTGTAATAAGCCACTAGTATGCTTTGATTAAAATTAATAAGTAGTATTTATGGTTTGGTGGCAATTTAACCTTGGTAGTAAATATTTATAGCATTAGAAAGCATCTGTAATTTTCTAGTAGCATAATAGCAATGTAGCACTGTAAATGTAAATGCAAGGATCACTGAACTGTCATAGTGATAGTGCCAGGGTATTTGGACCCAGCCAGCAACATATTCACACACAAAAGTAAGGGTTAAAAAAATGAAGAACCAGCTCTTCCAGATAAGAGCAACTTAGCTGTAAACTGCAGTTTCTTCTGATGGAAATTATTTACCCTTAAAGCCTACATAGCTTCTGCATTTGCAGATGGGGAAAGATGACAGTGCCCTAATTCTACAGTTAAACAGTATGAAACAAAGCTTGTTTCTGATGAATGGTTCTTTGGTTCACTTATTTGCAGTAGCATTTCAGTCAGTAAATCAAAGCCATCTCTAGCCACTGACAGGACATTCTGCATGCTTCATACAGCTCTGTACATCAAATACAATCTGCTAGCTGAATGAGCTCCAGAACCTTTGTAATTGACAGCACAGATTAATAAAACCTGGTTTAATCATGAAGTATGAGCAGGACAAAGGCATAAAGAAAACCTGCAGATCTGCATCCACAGGACTCAAGATTTCTTTACTGGGCTTTAACTATTGTGAAGTATGGATATTACAATTTCTTTAAATAGTCTGTGTACCTCACTGAACTCTGAAGTACAGTGTTAAGGTTGTCTTAACACTAAGGGGGGGTGAGGGGGTAGAAATCACCCAAAGTAAGGAGAAGATGGGTGTATTTTGGCTGGCCTTTTGGAAACGTAGCAGCTGAGAAGCTTAGAAATAGAAACACGACAGACCATGACTCCAGAGAGGAAAAGGCAGGAACTAAAGGGTGTTGACTGCAAGGATGAGAATTCAGCAAGACCCAGAGAACACATGAGCTGGAGGAGAGAAATACAGCAGAACACTCAGGTGTTTGCAAGCATACAGACTTCAACTACTTCAGAGTAGTAAACAAACCAAGAGAACAAGGTTAGGTGTTACTTATTCTGTCTAGATCTGTTTATATCCTGTGCAAAAATAATCTGTAAAATATAGGACCACTTGCTTCAACTATTATGCATTCCTTGAGGAGAAAACTACTGTATGTATGAGGAATGAGTTCCTGGGGAATCTCGAGACATCTTAAAGTCTCCAGCAGATGGATAATGGAGTCTCACTTCCTAGGAACAGTACCAAATAGCTTCTACACTCAGCAGTTAAGATAGCATCTAGATCCTGCCTAGTCAGAGATGAACAGCACACAATTCCAGCTCTGTAATGTAAAAGCCAGCCATTTGAAAAGTATCCATATGTAAAGTTCAACCTAAACCACAGAAGTGGGATTACAGGAAGTGTTGGATGCTGATGTGAACAATGCCAAGAAATCAGATGAGCACCTTGGAGAATTTCTAAGTATGACAATGGCCAATGCTGAGCTCTTCCACAAGTCCCATCACATAGGACTTCCACACTCCTTTAAGTCTAATTCAACTTCTTCATAGGGCATTTGAGTCAGATTATCAGTGTGAAAGGTGCTGGAGTTTAAGCTTTAGCTGAGTGAAAAAACAAAAGGAATTACCTCATTGTTTTAATTATAGAGGTATGTTGAGAGCAAAGACATTTATTGTGAAAGAGCAGTCTATAAAATGGATGTATTAATACACATGCATCAAAACTAGTGAAGTCTTAACTCAGCATTTAAGAACAAAAAGCAAAAACCCTTCTAGACTGTAAACGTGAACCAGAAGCTAAAAAACATGTGTAAGAATATTACAGTCATCCGTGTAAAGAGACACACTAGCTTCAAGCTGGCTATTTATATTTATAAATAATTTAACAAGTAGGAGAAACACTCACTTTCAACCCTCCCATGTTAAAGCCTCACAAAAGTAAAACTATCTTCATGTGTGATCACATCTTGTCCCAGTGGACTGTTGACTCACCCAGTTACACCCTATAGCACATGAGTCCATGAACTTCAAACAGTGGCCTTTACAGAATGCAGAGTGCACAGAAATTATAAAATAAAATCTCATAACCACACCCTTCACCAGACCAGTCTTTCCAGAAAGTGCCCTGCATGCAGCTCAGTCAGAGAAATGGTATGTTTGCCTGTACTCTCTTCCCTTGCCCTTCCTCCACTGAAACAGTTTCCTTCTATGCTGCAGATATTGACAGAGCTTTTGGTTACAAAACAAAGAAAGATTCCTCAGAAACTTGAACCACATAAGAAACCATACGTTCATATCTTTGTAGCTTTACAATGTTTAAATATGACCTTAAACTGCAGTCCTTTTTATTCGTTCACAAAGACCCAGCAACTCTGAGATTAAGGTCAACCTTAATCATCCCCAAAAGATACATATCAAAGACTATTTTTTCAAGTCTTGTAATTCTCATTCTACAAGGATGTAAGTAAGGTATAGCATATAAAGTTAATATCTTTGTCAGTCCAAGTTGGGGAAGAGCAGCAAAGTTTTTAGATACTCAAATTCTTTTCCAAGGGTGAAACAGAAGCATCAACCATCCAGACACAGATTTTTAAAATCATAATTAGACCTACAAAACTTGCATCTATCCTATCACACTGCAAAACTCTGATAGGCAGGCACAGCACTGAATTTGCTGTAAACACACTCAAAATACCTACCTGAACAACTGAGAGAAGGCCTTTAACTGCTGGGGACACTCCTTCAGTGAAATAGATCTCATCTTTGAGCAAGTCGCCATGCAAATATGTGTGCAAGACAAGAACTTCCTCCACCCTCAATCATATACCCTGACTGTCTTACAACACTGTGGACCTCAAATTACATGGCAAATCAGGAAATACTGCAGCCTCTAATGGGTGGTTATAGCTTGGAAGAAACAATCACTATCACAACCTTTCCCCACTCAACTAAATTTAACTTCAGAAACCTATTGAACACATTGAACCAGACCTTTCTAGAGCATCAGTCGTAAGAAATACCGTGCCACAACATTTCAGAGTCATGGAAATCAGTGACCCTTCTCAGCCTGTGAGAATCCCCCAAACACATAGCTCTTTCACACACTCCTCCACACGCTTCTATCAATGCATCATATGCCATTAGATAGATTAGGCAGAGGAAATTAAGAGCCACAAAGTATCAAAGGACAAAAAAACACCAACAAGTGGAATTACCCTTCTCTCATAACAGCCACTTCTATTTCACTTTTGACCCTTCATGGCAAATATGTACAAAGATAGGTTTAGAAATTTTATTTATTTTTTTAAAATCTTCAGTACAGCTTAAAGTCTCTGGTTTCAGGTAACATAACAAATAATTTCTCTGACCACCAGTCTCAGCAATGCCCTTAACTCCAAAGACAGTAAATTATTCCTGTCCTACTCAGTCAGGCAACAACCTTATCCTCCTCTTCCCCAGCTAACATGCCTTTGGGCTTCCAAAAGTAATAGTGACCTTTCCCATAAGAGTACCTAACTGATTAATACAACCTACTTAAACTAGAACAACAGCATTTTAACTTTCTCAAGAAGCAGCAAAGCTATAAAGAATGACAGCTCAGACTCTTACACTATAGGACATAGAAGGCATGATATAAAACTAGTAAACAAAAACTGATAAACACCTAGTTTGAAAGAGTCAAAGAGGTTTTTCAGCATGCAGCATGAGGTTAAGCTGTGGCAATGCTTGCCACGAAATACTGCAGGTGCCAGAAGTGTATATGAATTTAAAAAAGAAAAAAAAAGCCCACTGATGGCTATTAAATACAAAGCATCACCTCTCTCAGAGGTCCTGAGTCGCACAAATCTGAATGCTGACAGAATGCATGGATGCTTTCCAGTACCTACTTCTTTTTTCCTTATCTTCTTCCTTAGGCTTCTACTTCACACATAAGCAAAGACAGAATGAGTATACTGGAACACGTGAACTTTTGGTCTGCTCCACATAGGCCATTTTTAGAGCCTTAGTCGACTTTAAGGACGGAAGGACATCATCTGTCCAAAAGCTTCACCATTTTTTCCAGTTACTTCAGGTGTTTTAATAAGACAAATCTTAAGATAAAAGGGCAAATCTTAATTTTAAAAGACATTTGAATATCCTGATTTTTTTTTTAAAAAAAAAAAGAATAATCTTGGCAATTTCAATTTTACACCTTCCAAGAACCATAATGATTTTGGTTTATACTGCCACTTAAGTACATCTGTATTACACCACGCAAAAATCTGTTTAGCACCCGCAGCAAGGCAGTTACCACACTAAGAAGCGCTTTTTGTCAATTCAAATACTAACAGGCAACACTTAAAAAACCTACAAAAGCCAATACAGGACCAGTAATAAAAAGGAAATACAGAGAACTGTGTCATCGTTTCAGAACTGTCTTAGATGGAAAAACCCAAACACTGTTACTAACAGAAAGCATTGGTAGTCTGTTCACGCGGTGAAGCGTTCGTTTCCTTGTCAATGGCCTCAGGAGGAAGAAGACAGACTGGGCAGTAATGCAAATATCTTCAGTCCTGCACACCAATAAGGTGTGGTAAGAAAGCCTCTCCTGCAGCTGTCATTGCTGCACTTGTCCCATGATACTGTCCTCTTCCTGCGTAGATCAACCTCCACCTGTTAGGAGCACTACATGCTTTTAGCTATTCATGAACCCAGAGTTTTAGGAGCAGCACTGGAAATAAGGTAATAAAACATCACAATGGTCTTAAAAGAAGTTGGCCAAAAGAAACTATGTTTTTAGGAGAGGAGGGAAACTTCCTGAACTGGTCTGTTCATAAAGCAATATCAGGATTGTTTAAACTAATACTGCATTAATACTAGATGCCAGTGTGTGAGGGGATGGGGAAGCAGAAGTTCAGATGACATGGAACAGAGGAATTATAGTAGTAAAAACTCAAAGCTATTTCTTTCCACTAAGCATTTATATTAAGCAAGATTTTTGTTTGGAATAAAATGAGATCACTGATGTACTTCTTTTGCTTGAACTAGATATTACGTTGTAGATCAAAAGAGAGATTAACAAAGTAATCATTATTTGTGGTTGGAAGACTATGATTAGATTTGGACCTTCCCTTTAATTAGAAGTTAACCTTTGCCTTTAAGCCGCAGGAGGTGGGAATGTGCACTACATCCGGAACAGATGACAAACCTTTCACAACACATTAACACAAGTCTATGCATACTTATAGATGAAGGAGTTTACACATTTAGAGTTGTGTGGTCTAATTTCAGTGCTCCACAGCAAGGGACCTACTTGTGACCTGCCTTGGTTGTCGCTTTCAAGGGAAGAGGCAACTTGATTTTTTGTGCCACTGAATCTTAGTGCTCTTCCTGAAGCTGATGTAGGGGAAACAGATGCAAAAGCAGCTCATCCTTGTTTACACTAAGGCTTAGTACTAGCCCCATTGAGCCTATGGTTTGTCACAGATAGCCAAAACAACCCGTACATACAAATGGCTTAAATTCCAAGGGTGATATGATTTTGCACTGAGCAAAATGCCACTTTTGAAAAGAGAAACTTTGTAGCAGAATGAGAAATACAGTGTCTCAGAAATGACGCTCAGGATCAGAGCCTACAGTACAGCTGTGACAACTCCACAGCAAGCATGAGACAAGAACTCAGTAAGAAACTATCAGTGTGACAGGTCTCACCAGGAATATTTTTCCCCCATGATGTAGTGAGGATGCAACTGTAACATTCTTTGGAAAAGTACCTCATCAATCATTTCAGTGTTCAACATGCCAAATCAGATGCGACTTAAGGTAACCAATTACCTATACTAGAATGATCTGCTGTCACCAAAGAATAGCTTAAAATGAAATGACAAAGTAGTAACAATCTCTTCACTCCTATGCACACCAGAGTAAGAGGCTGTGGAAACAACACAATATAACTGCAAACTGAGCTCTCCCACTCAAATTCCAGAGGTGAAGGAAAATGTAGATACTGACCTGTGCCTAGACTGAAACCTACACAAATCCTTAGGGAAACAAACCAAAGCTCAAGTGTCAGCTCCAGCCCTCTTAACATATCAACATGAAATTCTTTCAGAGATAACCAAACTACTACTACTTCTGAACTGGAAGTTTACAACCTGCTGAGTCTGCCGCCTCAGCCCTGACACATATCCCTAGCAGCTCCTCCGCCTCCTCTGTTCTCTTTGAGACTATTACAAATGCCTTTGGAAAGAATTTTCTTCCAGCCTTCTTTCCCATCCACCAGATGAATTTCATGTGCTATTTGTCATTGAAATGTCTTGGGGAGAAAAAGAACAAAGAAGCAGAATTATAACCATGACTGATTAATTTGGCCCATCACATGTTACTTATAAACAGAGAATTTCAGTTGTCCCCATGTCTTCCATCCACCTCAGAGCAGGATTAGAAGAGAAAGCCATATGGTCTTTTTAAATATAATTATTGTCATTTTATATGGGAAAAGTGAAATCTCCTCAAAATGACCTTAAAAAGGAAAGCTCCATAAAAAACAAACAAACAAACAAACAAACAAACAAACAAACTCTGCCATGGGTAATTGTTTGCTTCCACTTTTTCTAGAAATACAGTTGTTTATGCCCCAAACAATTCTAATGTACAAGGAGAGTGGCCTTGTGTCCTTGGTACCTTCTACAACAGTCTCTTCTGAAAGCCAATGGGACAGTGAAACATGCTCATGTACACAAGATACCCTACCAAGCACTGAAACTCTTTCAGGGAAGGAGGATGAACTTTCTTCTCTTTATTCCCTCAACAACCATCTCATTCTCAGCATTATTTTCCATTATGAGTGAGCATAAGCATTGGAGAGCAGCCCAGACAACAGAAGGAGTTGTTCAGGGCACCAAAGCAAATAGTCCTTCAAAATTCCCTCTGCAGAAACCAGGAACAGAGCGCTCTTTTATTAAAACAAAACCACCTTCTCCGTTTAGGAATAAGGAATCTGGAAGGCTGGCTAGGATGTGACCTTCACAATAACTCTTTACCACTATCTGTGAGATGAATAGCCAAAAATCCCCGATGCAACAGTGATGAACTGGCAGCTTTAAAACCAACACCCACAGCAAGCGGCTCTAGATACCCACACAATCCCTAACTGCCAACAACTAAGCTGAACCCATCTGACATTTTTTCCTCTGCTCTACTTGTATTTTTTTCTTCCTCCCTTACAGGTAATCATAAATTGAGCAGGGGAAATTAACATTGTAAAAAATAAATTAAACATAAAGATTTATTGTGGCAAAGAAGCTGTCAAAGAAATACGCTGCACAAAATTGCTCCAAGCTTATTCTTCTCCCAGGAGGATCATCTCTGATGGGCACAGCACGTGCTGCTGTCCAGAGATACATGATAAACAAAAGAAAGACACATAAGCAGATTCCAATCTCAGTAGTTTAAACCCACACTTAACAAGTGGGATTGCACCACATTCCAAGTTAGTGCGCCCAAAATTTTAGCTCTTAGAAAAGAAAAATTATGGAGCCACATGATCCTACTTTTTAGATACCAACAAAGTCATCACATCAAGACCCTGCTTCCAGCTCTGCCACTGATGTCTTGTGCAACTTGCAAGAAATCACTCTGCTCTCCTCTACTGAACCTGCTCCATCTGTAAAGTAGAGACACAGCTATTTTTTTTTCCCTTGAGATCAGCCTTCCGATCCAAGTAACCACGTGAGCCTTGATAACAGCCCAAAGGAAGGAATACGACCCTTCCTTGGAGAATGGTACAGGCTTAGCTCAGCTCAGGGCAATTGGGAAACCGCATCCCAAGGGTTTGGGATGGACCCTAGCTACTTTTTGTTACATCAACTTCTGATCTAGTGGGACTGTTCAAAAGCAGGACATTCCTCTTTTTACAGCCTATAAGTATGCTTAGACTACGAGTAACCTGCTACTCTATAGCCTTAAAAATGCTAACAGCTAAATATAAAGACTATAACAGTAAAACAACTGTCATCCTCCAACATTCATTCTTTCATCTAAACACAACCTTTGCCTTTCAGATGGAGTGTTGGCAAGGTTCAAAGTCTCAAACTTCCCATCTATATATTACAGTCTGCAACACTGGCTGGATAGGCAAAAGCCTGAAATTTTCCTGTGGAACAGCTGCCTTGACAAGGTAATGCAGATGTTGCCAGTAGACAACACAAAGCTTTTGAACAAAAGCAATAAAGATCTGTATTTCAATTTGCTTGTGCGAACAAATCTGGTCTTGTGGATACTAAGTAGTCCAGAGTTGGAACTAAAGAACTAGACTTAGACTGGTTCTTTTGGCACTGTACAAAACAGCATTATCAGTTGGAAATCAAGTTTGTATGAGACAGACAAGCAGCCTATAAAAAAGCTGAAAATAATTTGGTCAATCTCTCTCTTCTGAAACATTTTCAAGATTTGCCTAGAAAAAGACATTTTCCTGACCTAGTGTTAGCCTCTTCCCTCTATAAGCAAGATGTTTGACTACATGACCTGCAGAGGTCCCTTCCCACCAACAGTTCTACCATTCTGTAACTTCTCAACACAGAAGCAGCAGTAGCATCAGAAGTCTCAACACACTGCCCATCTGACTAAGGCACAACAGAGTAGTAGAGCTGTTTGGTAGGGTAACAAGAGTACCTTACATTCTTCTCAATGCCCAGTTCCAATACACAAAATCTGTTAAGTGCCCTACAAAATTAGCAGTGAAATTACCCCTGAGGAAAATCAAATTGCTATATGCACATATATCAGTAGCAATTTGTGAGAAGCTTCAAGCTAGAACCCCAGGCTTCAGGGCTTTGGAGCTAGCAAGATTTCTGTGGGAGGAAGACAGACTCTCATACTCCCCTTCAGATATACAAAACTGGAATTATTCAGTGGCTGACCACAGGCTGACTGTAATGGTTACAACTCAGAAAATCCTGTTACTGTCTGTTTTCTCAAGACCTCAAAAGCATATTTATTTGTAAAAGCATATTGGTTTAACTATAGTTCCACTACATTCCCAGGTCTGTGTCTTTATGCTCTGTTAAAGGGTTAAGTTCTTAATTAAAAGGTATCTTTCAGGCTTCACAGATGATATGGGAAAACACATTCTTAATATATAGTCAGAACATTACTGTAATATCTGTTAAACACAATTTCACAAGATCAACATTATACAGCAGAGCAAATAGAAACACAGAGAAGCTTTCACTAATGTAATTCTGCTAAACTAAAAACAAACAAACAAAAACAAACAAACAAACAAAAGTAAAACACAAAATACCACCCAAAAAAAAAGATAGCTTGCTTTACCAGATTTTCACTAAAGGGAAATGTAGCCCCTTTGATCAGCCACTTCAAGTGCTTCTTTATGAAGGAACAAAAGAAGGGTTGTATCTATTTGTATTGTTGACTTGATGTATTTTAAATAAAACAGCATAGTTTAGTTCAATCAAATGAAGGCAATCAGCTGTAAAAGAACTTGAGCACATTACAGTCAGCAGGCAGACTATGTGACAGTAAAGCCTAGAATCTATTTCCAGAAATGAACTAATTATTTTCTTCCCCCTCCTCATTTTGAGGGCAAGCTTTCACAATAGACTCCTAGATTTCAAAAATCAAAACCTCTTACTTGACTTCAAAGGATTATTATCCTACTAAATCACTCAATATATTGTTGCAGTTTTCAGCTACCTTCATCCTCTCATCTCCAAGGTCAAGGCAACTACAATGAATTGTATCACATTACAAGACTGTTTCAGGATTTTTTGATCCATAATCCTTACCCCAAAGGAAAAAAAAAAAAGTAAAATGAAATTAATCCAATTCCTTCTATAAGATTTACTCATGTTCAGGGATTAACTGCAAATACATGGATGCCTCAAATCTTCTATTACTATCATGCAATTTTCAGTTTGAAAAGGTTTAGCAGCATCAGACTAAAGGGTCTACTTCTGTTGACCTAATTGACCTGTGTTTCAGCAGTGCATGACCTAAAGCTATCAGAGTCAACAGTGCACGACCTCACAGTAAAATCAAGAAATAATAATTATAGATCACTGTTGCCAGTACAGACATATTTTTAATACTATCTGAAATATAATGACTGAGGGATGGTTAGTATTAGGTCATGATATTAAATGCCTCTTGATAAAAATTTAACATAGCAATAGGTATTACTTGGATTCAGGGAACATCTACTTTGATCTTACTAATGTGCTAACATTAACAAAAAAAACAGTGCAGAGCAGTACATGAAAAAGATATCCACAGGCCTTGTTCTGCTACTCCTCACCTTATCTAAACTCTCCTGCATAGCAGATGGTTGCTGATTGCCAGAAGAGGCAAAAGACAATGTATTAATGTACATTTTGTAAGCATTATCTAGTATCTGTTTCCCTTCTTTAAAACCTTTTGTCTTTAAAACCCTTGGTTCATCCACTCTCCACATTTCTTCCCAGTGTCATGCTAGATCCCAGTATCATCACACAGAATTTTTCACCTTACTGTAACATTTCTCCCATACTAAACATCTGACAGGCTAGTAACCAAAACAGAGTATTTGCTGAACTCCTGATACTGCTAGAAATGTGTTTGAACCTAAATGGTGCTATCCTATAATAAAAGGAACTATATTAATGATCATTGATATCCTATCTAGAACAGTTTTTATACCCTTCCATTGCAAATGAGTTATGTCTGAGCTGTGTTCTAAAATTGTTTCTGTTTCATTGTATAGGAACTCTTCATCCCTGGTAACTGCAAGGGCTCAAGTACAAGCTGGTCTAGAAATAGACACATACAAAAACACGGTGTTGGAAAGGACAAGCTTTAAGACTTCTTTTAAAGGAAGATTTGGTGGTGGTGGTGAGGATTTTTTTTTTTGTCTCTTCTTATCCCAGGATTCCACATTTGTGATTAGACTAAACAGATTTCTCGATAATATCTAACTAGGGCTTTATAAGAAATAAACTACTTCTCTGGCTCTCTCTTGGAAGCATTTACACCCACTATTTCATCTTAGGATATCTACCTTTCTTAAGGCTCATTGCATATGTCTTTATCTGGTCAGCTAGCATCCCCATGTTCATGTCCATTATTTTATAGTAGTTCTAGTGCAGAAATTCTTGTTACTAGACTATAAGTCCAAGTATAAAGACCTGCTGAGTCATTTTTGTTCCACTTTAGATCACGAGAGGCTAGTATGTTGTGTTTTTATGAGATTCATCTCACCAAGTGGCATCTTGAGGAAAAAGCAGACCAGATGCCTTTGAGCCATTGCATTTTCTCGTTCCCTTGCAATGAACTGCCCCCAGAGAGGAAAGTGTTATGGGTGTAGCAGCTCAACACAAAATGGCATAAATTATAAAACTGCACTTCAATTAAATCTGCATACTTGGCTATTTAGTTTTCTGCCAGTTCTTACAGCAAGGGGCTCTGGTCTTCATATGGGTGCAGCTCTTTTTCTAGACATAATATGGTCAGACTGGGGATAAGAATCTCACCCAACAATTTGTCATCACAGAATTATGCTTCCCTCTATAATGAGACACGAAGCACAGAGCATGGCAGTATCAATTAGAAGAGTATGTCATCTAAGTAAGGCAGGCTTCTGCTCCAGCCTAGAAGCAGCAGCAAGACATACAAAAAAACCACACTACCCTTCAAACCCTGACTTTTCTTTCTCATGGCTCATCCTGGAAGGCAGAACTATTAAAACATGATGGGCAGTGTGATTGAGAAGATGGCAGAAGATACACAGATATGGTTAGGAAGTACATGCACTACTAATAGGCATGAAAGACTATTGAAAGTTGCATTTTTCTCAACATTATGAGCAACTCACACTATACTATTAATTTCTCTGTGCTTTCCACATGGTAATTTGCAATCTGAAACCTGACTGTAACTGTGTCATTTTAAAAACAAAAAGTTAAGTATTTTTAATTATAAAAAGTAATACAGTGATTGATGTTTAAGCAGATTTATGTAACCAAAGACAAAGGCAACACTGCCCTGCAACTTAAACACACTGCTGGAAACTGTTGTGGCTGTGGGAGGGAAGGGAAAAGCATCCCCTCTTCCATCACATCACATCACATCAGCTTAAGTGTAAGAAGAGGCTACAATTCCCTTTGTTCTTCCAGTTATAAAAGTTATATCACTGTACTGTAAAAATGTAACCAAAAAAATCAGACTACAAAAATCAAATTAAAAAGTTCTGTTACGTCAGAAAGATGGACACCAGGGGCATCCTTTGGAAAGGTTTTCACAAAGGAGTGGGAGAGCCAGTCTTAGCTGGTTTGCTCTATCACTTCATTAAAATCCTGTTATCCACCACAGGATATGGATGAGATCCTATTCCCATGTGGAGACTTGAGATAGAGAGTTTGAAAATATGGTGAAATAAATTTTTTAAAAAACAAGAGGATCAGCAGAGCTACAGAATATTCAGAAGCTTAAGGGAAAGTGTGGCCTTTCAAATCCATACCTTAGAAGTTCATGGCACTTGCTGATAGAAATTCTAAACAAACACAAAACGGTTGTGTGTGTGTATTTTGTTTAATACTCATTTGTTTGCTTCTCTCAGTTTTGAAACCTTAGGTATGATGGGATCAGAGTTCATGGAATAAATCATAAAGTGTTGCTGTTCTTGACTGAACCAAGAATTACTTTCCTTGCTACAGAAGTAAACAATCTGCAGAAGCAAAAGTCATGAAGGCTTCTTGTCTTAAACCACAATTGTACAAAACAACCTCACATGTGATACATAAACAAACCTTTAGATTTTAAGTCCACACAATTACAGTGTAGTAAGCCCTGTTACTTCCTCAGAAAATTCTGCCCATACAGGAATATAAAACAATTACCTTTAACACAGTTATTTTTGTATTTCATTACTGTTACCAACACAGAGAAGCAGAATGGCATTTTTATTTTTCTGGCTAATTTCCTGGTTCATCCCATAAAAGGAAAAAAAATAAGGGAAAAAAGGAAAAGAAGGCAAGAATAAATACAGAAATATGGTTCTTACCCTGAAGAGCGGCAGTCTGGTTTATTTCTTTCAGAGCGATCTGTGAGAAAGGAGGCATAATATCAGCACAAAAGTTGGATGTTCTTTAGCAACACTAGTTCAGAAGTCTTAAAATAACTGTGGCACCATATGACTAGCAAAACCAAAAGCTCATTCTGTTTCAAAACTGTTTTTCTGCACTGGACTACTCTGCCTGAGACCAAGTAAAATTATCACAAGTTTAACTTTTCTTCTACTCAAAACAGTGTATTTAATGTTTTCTATTAATGCTTTGGAAGCTTCCCCTCCCTTTAGCTGAAATGAATACGACTTTAGTTTAGGGTAAAAATAAGGGAGAAGGAAGAGGAAAAAAGAAAAACCACAGATTACTCAGCGCAAAAAAATCATTCCATGAATCACAGCTGGCAGAGTTCCCTGACAGGATGGGAGAAAAATCACCAGTTGGTTGCAGCAACATCTGCAAATACACTGAATCCAGCGCAGCCCCATCATTAACTCTTTGGCTTCTGGGCCTTCTAGATGCTGAATCTTTCTGAGTTTTTAGAAACGGTTTTGTTTATCCTATGACTATTTCAAGTAGCTTGCTTGCACTAATGAGATTGAACCACAAATAAAAATCTACACAGTATAATGGTATCAACTCAGATAAACTTATTCTGCTGAACAATTTATCAGTTGCTAAAGCCAGCCCTAGCTACATTTCTAAAAGTTCTTGATTATCATGCAAGCATTACAAAATAACCAGTGTTATTAGAAATCACGTTAGCAGTTATTAAGTCCAGAATATCTCTTACCATATGACTTTTGAACTACCTGAAATAAGTAATTGAAATGTGTCCTCCTAAAAAACGTATTCTAAAATTAACGTTTTATTCATTTATTACAGAGAGATCCACTATGCAATTAGAAGGATATTCTTACAGCTATATGTAATTACCACAGTAATTTTGCTTCTGATTCCACCTGTATTTTAAACAGAAAGCTATTTTTCCTGTCTTAGTAAACACTACTGAAAGGCTTGTCTACACAGAAGAATAGTCTTCCTAAAACCATTTCATACTCACAGATCCTATTTTTAACCTTAAAGCTTTGTATTTGAACTAAAATTTGTTCTCTTAAGAGCGCACATTTGTTTGTGTAGTTTCATCTCACGTACAGAAGAAATATTTTCCTCTCCAAGTTTTACGTGTTCCTTTGATTACGTTTTCATTGAAGTGGTAAAAGATTATTGCGTATCAACGGTGCTCAAAGAGTATCTAATGTTTTTTCCACCCATAGGTGCTCCTACTGAGCTGTCATAGAGTCATTGTGTATAATTCATTGCACGTCTGACTCATAGCGATCTCCATTTCATCACACCGTGTGATGCTCTGTTAGCTAGAAACAGCATGGTAGAGCTCAAAGCACAGCTGCAGCAACAGTTATTCAAACACAGAGAGAAAGGCTCCTTCCAGCCTCGTCATTTATTCCTGTAACCTCCTTACCTGTGAGCACTGAAAAAAAAATAAGGCTGAGGCAGGACTTCCTACTGAAATCTGCCTGCCATCTATTGCTTGTTGTCAGTACTCCCTGGCGTGTACGCAGCAACAATCTAACAGTACTCAGACAAAACCTCCCCACTTCTGAAAAGATCATGTGAGTAAATTGGTGAAAAGGAAGGAGTCAGAGCACATGTAACACAGCATCTGGGAGCTCTCCTCCTCAGCTCACCTCCAGTTGGCAGATCCACCAGAGCCTGGTCACAGCACTGCCACCTGCTCATTCAGGAAATCAATGCAATTCCCTTTTCCCTTTTATTTTATTGACATGCTGAAACAGGAAATATTGCCTCTGCTTTTGAAGATTTTATTTACTGCTAAACTTAGTGAAAGCGCATCATCGACATGTACACTGTTCATACTAAAATGAACAAAGAGAAATTGAATCCTACAAGCACACAGCATTTTAATGTGGAAACACAACTTGCACCTGTTTAAGGTTATTGTGAATGTAATATGTTAAATATGATTTAGTATCAAGTGTAACAAAAGACTCAAAGAACTGAATCTTTCCATCTAGTGCTTAGACTTTGTCATTCTAGATGCCGTTTTGGCATTGCATACAAGCACCTATTCAGGTAATGTCACACATCTCTGGAATAGAAAAGCCCAAAAGAAACAGACCATTTTTTTTCTTTAAAATATACGAACATACACACAGAGATCCCATTCCTGCATTCTGCAGGCAAATCCTTGGCTTGAAAAAGTTGGGTCACAAAATGGCGTGCCCACACCTGATTCTCTCTTACTCTATACATGTCAACTGAACAACTGAAATATCTCTTTGTAATCTTGCCCAACAGAAATAAGCACAAAGACCATACAGATGCACAAATCTGAAAATCAAATCCTACACTGCAGATTTTCACCTATATCAAAAACATAAATTGCTATAAAACATTATGGGATGTGATGTCTCTCTGGCACAATACTGTATATCCTTCAGTTCTCAATTCTGGAAGCCAAACCCACCTGTCACTAGACTAAGCATGCACAGTGAACAAGCAGGGCAGTCTGCAATCTGGCATGGGAAATTTCCAGGAAAATATTCCACTTCTAGTGACAGATTAGCACCTTTCAGACAACAAGCTTCCACAGATGAGACACCAGTGCTGTTCTCCCCATCCTCATGTTGCTAAAGTAATACAATTCTTTACCATGTATGTAGCTGTAGTCAAATAGGCTAGGAACTCCTAAGCTAGAGAAATTGATTGTTTGATTCTAAGTTTATTTTGGTTAATGAATTGCTCTTGAAAGTCAGCATCATCTCCCTAACCTGACAGAGAACAGTGACTAGCTGGAGTTTTGTGCTGGCGTGGCAGATCTGCTCCCGATTTACCGACAACTGCCCGAGAGGTGGTGCAGTGTTATCAGCTCTCCAGTTTTACTACTACAGATTCTGCCAGCTAGTTCAGATAGCTCAGACAGCACAGACAGACACCACAGAAACGGTTCTTCCCCAGACAGAAAAAGTTCTTTCTGCCTTCCCTCCAGTCCAGAACTCACATAGCCAGAGACTTGCACTCTTTCAATCCATAAAAACTGACCATCCCCCAGCCTCCCACAGTCGAGACTTACAGAGAATTTTTCCACTTCATGCTAGCATCTACTTTTTACAAGACCTTTGCTGCCCTTATACAAATACAGCCAGTGTGGGAGAAATATATTATCCTTGTTCAGCAGCAGGCTACAGTGCTAGAAGTCAAGGAGCTGGCAGGTGGAGCAGATGAGGTGGAAGAAGCCAGGGATTCCTGGCCGAGGTCGGGAAGACCGGCGCCAAGTTCTGTGCAAAGCAGAAGAATCAAGAAAAACATGAAGATGCAAAGATCTGGTATTCATACCACAACTGTTTGGCAAATATAGTGTTTATTTAGAAAAACGTTCTGTGCAATTTTCATCAATCACATGGACACCTTATGCCTTTTTTCAGCACTCAAAGTTTGAATGGCAGACAGAAATGCCATGGTCCAGGTGCTTTTAGCAAGGCTCAGGTTTCTTTAACTGCTGATTCTCTTACCCTTCAAGCATGGGAATCCTTTGTTTGCTTTCAATATAATAGAACAGTTTTTCTTCTCAAGGAAAATATAAACATAAACAAAAATATCAGGAGAAAAAGAACTGCCTCAACATTATTTCAGTGGCTCCACAAACTCAGAATAGCTTACATTTTTGCCAAAAAGACCACCAAAGCAGAAAACAATAACTTTTAAGGCATTTACTCTTGTCTCTTGTCTCTGGAAGACAAGCAAAGAAAAGGGAAAAGGCAACTCACACCAAATGGAGCAATTGTTTTTGTCTGTTTATTTTGCAGGCTTCTTCAAAGCATCTTGTTGCTAAGACTGACTTCAACGGCAAAATGTGTTCTCACTAGAAAAAAATTTAAGTACAAACATGAAATGCCATTGCAAAGTGAGTGGAAAGTTAACACAAATTCTGCCACTTCAAGTCTGCAAAGGTACTGGGGAACATCCAATGCAACTACCTCCTGAGGTAGGTACCTTCCTAATCTTAACCGCTCCCCACAGCTTGACCTCTTTTAAAAGCTGAATTGGCTGAAGGGAGCAAAGGGGGGTAAGGGGTACACAGAATCACAGAATGGTTTGAGTTAGAATGGATCTTAAAGATCATCTACCTCCAACCACCCACCAAGGGCAGGGACACCTCCCACATAGACCAGGTTGCTCAGAGCCCCATCCAACCTGGCCTGCAATGTTTCCAGGGAGGGGGCATCCACAACTTCTCTGGACAACCTGTCCCAGTGTCCCACCACCCTCACAGTGAAGAATATTTTCCTAGTATCTAATCTAAATCTGCCCTCTTTCAGCTTAAAATAGTTGCCCCTCATTCTGTCACTACACTCTCTGATAAAGAGTCCTCTCGCATCTTTCCTGTAGGCCCCCTTTAAGTACTGGAAGGTCACCATAAGGTCTCCCAGCAGCCTTCTCTTCTCCAGGCTGAACAATCCCAACTCTCTCAGCCTATCCTCATAGCAGAGGTGCTCCAGCCCCTTCATCATTTCTGTGGCCCTCCTCTGGATCTGCTCAAGCAGGTCCACGTCCATCTTGTGCTGCGCTAAAGGCAGCAGTAGGGTCTCATGAGAGAGTAGAGATGGAGAACCACCTCCCTCAACCTGCTTGCCCTGCTCCTTTTCATGCAGCCCAGGATGCAACCAGCTTTCTGGGCTGTGAACACCCATTGCTGGCTCTTGCTTTTCATCCACCAGTACCGACAAGTCCTTCTCCACAGGACACCGCAACACTCTTCAGAAGGACATGTACTTAGAGCAAACAGCTCTCCATCTCTGTTGCTTTTAGCCCCTGCTGGCACAGCAGTGGTCTCATAACGAAAAGCAGCATGGGATGCTTTTAACAATACTGCTGTAACAATGGCAAACCTCTAGATAAACCAAGCAATGGGAAGAGTGGGCTCTTAAGCAGTGCTGGCAACACCAAAATACAAACTATACAGAGAAGTCATCTTCTCAGAATAGGCAATTGTTGAAAGAGGCTGTACAACTTGCCCTAACTGGAGTGCACTACTCCCCAGCAAACACACTTTTGTAAGCTTCCAGGCCTTAACAAACCTAGATGCTAAGCTTGATGCAGCAACTTTATAAGGCATCATGTAGAAACGTCATGGCTCCTACCATTATTTTAGTAACTTGTATCTTGACTGTTACCCAGTTGATTGGTGCAACAGTGCCTGTGAACCAATCACATTAGATCAAGAGTCCCAAACTTCCATTTCAAATTGCCAGTGCACGTGGGGTCCTCACTCAAACTAAACTCTGTTTTCTGGGCAAGAGACCTGCAGTATTTCCAATGCTACTTGCTTTGTCTGCACTGAGATAAGCACTGCCATTGACATTGCAATCTTTCTGTCTTCCCTTCTGTTAGGGCACACCATGGCTCACAGCAACTCTTCCTTCTTTTTAGCACTTCTCTGAGGTAAGGAGTCAGAACAAGACAAATTAATTTGACTGTATAGAATCTACTATAAATTTCACTCAATTTTATTAGGAACTGCTATACAACAAAACCCATAAAACCAAACATTGTTGATACAATACTAAAACACATAAATAAGAGTCCCTTATCCCCTTATCTGTTGTTTTTAAAGGCAGAAGGCTCAAGGAGAGATTAATGAGAGGTTTGGAAGGAACTTTTTTCATTCAGTTTACGTATAGCTTTCCCTTTACTCCAAAAGGCCACAAAACTAGGACACAATCAAAGTTTACAATTGTAAAGGCAGGCAATTTTTATACTTTAAATCCCATAGCATGCTGCTGAATTCCAGAGCAGTATACTGCAGGAGAAAAAAAAAAACAAAAGAACCACAACAACATTTTAACACCACCACCACCAATGAAATTACACTAGTCTGTTCAGGTTTATACTAAACAGTAATGGAGTCCTGTAAGCATAAAGCATTCAAAAAAAATACTTGGAGTAATGCTTTTTTGCCTGCTCTTAAGCATGACTGATAGATGGCTAGGAAGGTACCCCAACACATACCCAAGGACACACTGAACCTCTGTGGCTGAGTACTTAAGCTTGAAGCCTACTGACTACTATAAAGCTTGCAATTATCCAAAGACCATATTCTTCAACCTGCTAAAGAGATTAATAATAAACTATAGTCACCTTTAAAGCCTTTTGTGCACTTGTACAATATAGAAGTGAAAAAAGAATTTACTGGCCACATCTGCCAGTGCTGGGTTTGCTGGTAATTTGTTTTTGTGATTGCATTTCCAACCCCTCATTCTTGCTCCTGTGTTACTCCTGCATTGCAAAAGTGTATGTGCACCAGTGTAAACATATGTGCCAGCCTAAGAGTGGGGCTGTTTCAGAAACAAGAGAAAGGAAAGACTGTCTATAAGCAAGCAAATATACACAGCATATGCATGTTACTGCACTTGAACCTTCTACCACTCTTGTTTAAGAAGGAAATTGAAGATGGTTGTCTAAAGCCCTATTATCAAGAAACAAGCAACTCTGGAAAGTACAAATCCCCACATCTTCATATGAGACATCCCAGCTGATCAGTGAAATGTAATTCCTAGATTATGTACTCCAGATACAAGCAGACACAGGTATCCGCACTATGCCAGAATCTCACAGTGGGAGCTACTCAAGACAAGCTTTACTATTTATTTTTTTACATACTTTCACTAGGAAAACACCAATTCACTCAACTTTTTGAGAGACAGAAGATTTATAATGACAAAATACCTTCCTCTCTAGGCGTTTCAGAAATGTTAGAACTTCATTTCTGAAAAACATTTCTCTGATGTTGCTAGCATTGCTTGTAAAAGGAAATGATCATTTGAGGGCATGCTACTATATCTTTATTTCCAAATCAGAGATTCAGCTTGCCTGTAGACGCTCTGCATATTCCTCAACTAGACAACTGAGCTGAGAGTGGCATGGCACAGCATGTCTGCCACAGGGTGCTGAGACACAACATGCAACAAATGCAATACAGTTAGGCAAGTGTAATAACCTTGTGATTTCTACATAGTATTAACAGAGCAACTTACAAACATTCCATACGCCATATTTAAGACTCAAATGTATGATTCAAATGATCTTTCTCCTGGGGGCTTTGCGCTGCTCGTGGACCAGCACATCCAGCACCAAAGGAGCCTCCAGCTTTGAAGACGTGTGCATGAATACACTTACCTGCCACAACACACCCCTTACCACACTAATTTAGGGCACACTCCATGTCTGGAGGTCCAAAATACACACAGTGTGTGAAATAGTGCTGCTGATTGACGACCCCATCATGATAAAAGGCTTTCAGAAAATCATATAAGAAGAACCATTCTCTTTAAGTCTTCTACAGGGCATTGGGCTTGTTTGTTTTGTATTTTTTCTTGTTAAGCGACAGTTTCCCAAATTTGTGCATTCCTGACCAGAGGCAGGACAATTTGAGGCTATGACTACAGGGCATATCACTTCCACCATTTAAGCCCTTTCCTTTGTTCTACACAGTACAAAACCATGTGTTCTAGAAACAGCCTTTGTTGTATACTTTTCAAATAATCATTTACAATTCTTGAGAAATTGCACTCTAGCTTATTATTTTAAAAAGATGGAATCCCCATCTACTGTGTTATATAGTAAGAATATTTTTCTTGGATGCAAAACACTCTGCAAATTTCACTCTTCCCACCTTCCCTGCCAACCCAACAATCCTGTCCCATCAGGCAAATAAAAGTTTTCTGAATTTGCTTAAGCAAAACAACACTTTGTTGAGATGGCAAACGTCAACAACAAATGTCTCCAGTGTAATCTTATGCATTATGCACTTGGAAGTTAAGTCTTATTTAATGTGTGTGAGACACAGATTCACAATAAAGTGCTGAATGGCAACATCACCAGAAGATATTCCCACTTCTGAATCACAGGAAACTAATTCAACTTTAAACCAACCAAACAAGAAAAATCATCTCTTGATTATCTCATTCTGTGAAGCCATTGACAGCAATAGAGATGACACTGCTTCCAATTTAGGAATTGGACATTATGGTGAGTGCAAGTGCGTGCACAGCTCTGCACTTTGGGAGGAGGTGGGAGACCAGGTGGATGAACTGACACAGAAAGAAAGTTACTTATTAAAATAAAAGACTGTAACATGCTCAACCATAAAAGAACCACCTCTCTAAAAACAGAAAAACAGTACCAGGCAAATAACAACATATGTTTCTCTTAAGATACTACTGAAATACTCAGTAGCTTGCTCTTGGAATATTTTGTGGTCCCTTGTCACTATTTATGATTAAAGAATTCCAAAATTGTTTACCCAGTCCACATAATGACACCTAACAGGAGAACATTCTTAACCCTCAATGATTTTAAGTACTGATTTTCTAGAGAAGTGCATTTGAAATTAGCCTATTAAAAAATATTTTCCTCCAGTGTTGTTGGTAATTCTGCCCAACAGCCACACAAAATACAAAATTCTTGAGAAAGTGGATGTAATAATTGCTTCCCATGGGTACTGGAATTTTCTTAAGTACCACAAAATGGATTATTCCCAAACAGCTCTCTTGCACTTTATTGTAAAACAAAGATTACAAGATCTAGAAACATCATATAAAGGGATTAATTCTATGGTGTAAAAAATCGATTTGTTTAATTATGCAAACAAATTGCTGCTGAGATAACTCTCATCCATTAGCACTGAGCACATGCTTAAAAGTTGTGCAACTCTGAGCTAGTCCACCACAGAACAGGAAACGCAGCACTTGTCTGTTCTTGAGATGGGTCATATTTAAATGCATACTATTTGATAACATCAACATCAGCATCCAAAATGCATTTTTTAAGATGTGACTCACCTGAAATATTGAAGACATTTTACTGAGGCACAAGACGAGTTTATCCACATCCACTCCAAGGCTAAGCATTAAACATATACCAAATCTCCTCCCAGGCACCTCAGACTCCTTTATTCTCTCGTAACCTGTGTGCGTGTAACTCTGCACGTGTACCCTTCGGTCCCTGAGGACCATCCTGACCTGAAGTCACTGTGGACAGGTGGGTTCCTTGCACTAAGATTTTACCTCATGCAGAAGGCACATCTGTGCAGTAAATCTGATCCTCTGTAGCCATGTCTTTCCCATTATTAGCCTGGTCCACGGGGAAAAGTGATGGTGTGTCCAGGCTCATCTGGCCAACACTAAGTTATGATCTTACTACAGCCTGAGATGGGAAGCTGAAAGGGGAGCTCAGTTCAAACAGTGGGAGCGAATCAGAAGTCCTGGCTAATCTGTAAGAGCACCAAAGAGCAGAGGATTACTGAACAAGACCATGGGTCCTCAATGGCAGTGACAAGGACAGAAAGATGCAGTCACTGGACACCAGTGACATTATCTTCTTAACACAGGTCCACTTGCCTTACTGGTAGGGAACACACACATTCCTCTCAAGCTCCAAAAGAGAAGAAAATAAGAATGTTTTATAAAGGGGGAAGACAGAAAGAAAAAACAGGGAGACAACAGAAAACAGTGAAACACCACCTGCTGTGACAAGAAAGAAGCAAGCAACACTTGCAGAGCACAGGGATTTCACACCGCTTCAGAAGAACTCCAAGCACCCTCAGCAAAAATGAGTATGGTTCACACCACACAGCTTTGTGTATTATTTTTAATCAAAAATTGAAAACGTTGAATTCAACACAACTTACAGTACATATAAAAATAATAATAAAAATACTGTGTCTTCATGTACAAGAGTCAATGAATAAGCAAAAGGATGGCAAAGCCTCAAGCATCCTTAAGTCCTCAAAACAAAGGACTCTGGACTCCTGCAAGGCCTTTGACACAATCCCCCACAGCATCCTACTCTCTAAGTTGGAAAAATACCTCTTTAAAGGGTGGACTGTTAGGTGGATAAGGAATTGTTTGGGTGGTCACATCCAGAGGGTAGCGGTCAATGGCTTGATGTCCACATGGAGATGGGTAAAAAGCGATGTTGTGGGACCAGTACTGCACAATGATACAGACAGTGGGATTAAGTGCACCTTCATCAAGTTTGCAGACGACACCAAGATGAGTGGCGAGGTCAACATGGCAGAGGGATGGCATATCATCAAGAGGGACCTGGACAAGCTTGAGAAGTGGGCCCATGTGAACCTTATGAGGTTCAACAAGGCCAAGTGAAAGGTCCTGCACCTGCGTTAGGGCAATCCTTGCCATCAATACAGGCTGGGGGACAATGCGGTAGAGAGCAGCCCTGTGGAGAAAAGGACTAAGGGGTACAGGTGGACAAAAAGCTGGACATAAGCCAACAGTGCTCGCAGCCCAGAAGGCCAATCACGTACTGCGCTGTATCAAAAGCACTGTCAGCAGATCAAGAGAGAGGTGATTCTGCCCCTCTGCTCTGTTCTGGTGAGACCTCACCTGAAGTCCTGCATCCAGCTCTGGAGTCCTCAGCAGATGAAAGACATGGACCTGTGAGAAGGGGTCCAGGAGGGCTACAAAAATGATCAGAAGGCTGAACAACTCTCCTAGGAGGACAGGCTGTGGGAGCTGGGATTGTTCAGCCTGGAGAAGAGAAGGCTCTGGGCAGACCTTTAGTGTGGCCTTCCGGTACTTGAGTAGGGCCTACAGGAAAGCTGGGGAAGGATTGCTAACAAGGGCATGTAGCGACAGGACAAAGGGCAATGGTTTTAAACCTGACCAGGGTAGGTTTAGATTAGATATTAGGAGGAAGTTCTTTGCTGTGAGGGTAGTCAAACACTGGAACAGGCTGCCCAGAGAGGTGCTGAAGGCCCCATCCCTGAAGACATTCAGTGTCAGGCATGATGGGGCTCTGAGCAACCTGAACTAGTTGGGGATGCCCCTGCTTAGTCCAGAAGGGGCTGGACTAGATGAGCTTTTGAGGTTCCTTCCAACTTAAAGCATTCCATGATTCTATGAAAGGATCCTGTGTTTACTGTAGATAAACCTACTGTTCCTGGGTGCTCTTGTAATGTTGCCTGAGACCATTTCCGTTCTTTGATAATTTGGGGAAATACTCCTCCTCCCATGTGCTTCCAGACTCCTCCTCTTCCCACTCCTGTGCCGACACCAAAAAGGCCCACAGATCCTGCCAGAGGCATCCAACCTCTGTAAATACACTAATAAGTACCTCTACATTGCTATGCTGCCAATAGTCAAATACCATAATGACACACCTCAGTTAAATAGTTCCCTGATAATGGATCCACCAACATCAAACTAGTGGACAGCAATTAGAGAAATGAAGCATTCCTAATGTCATGGCAGCAGCTACCATGCATTTCCCAGAGATGACATTGGGGATCTACAGCAAGCTTTGCACACCAGCATGGAAAATCAGATTTTGTCATCATGAAGTTATGTCCATGAGTGCTGGACACGTGAAGCCTGCAGTAGTATCCCATCTCTTTATTCAGTGATACCTGCCTCATGCTGGCAGTGACACTCTTCCTGGCACTGTCCTGATCTGCTTAAACAGATGTGGCAGACTCCAGAGGGTGTCCCACCCTCAGGAACTCTATTCCTATGTGAACTTCAGCATTGTAGTCTGGAGATCACTGGGTGTTTCCTCAGACATACTTGGAAAGGCTGACAAACATGACAAAGGACAAAGCTTACAGCACTTGTCATCAGATAAACTGTGGCACCTGACAACACCGTTTTTAAACACCTAGGCAGAGGGAGAAAGACTTTTGCCAAAACTTTGACTCTGATCCCAAGTCCTATTAGTTTCTGCACCCTAGATCTAGTGCAGACAGTTACAAAATGAATACAGCACACTGATGGAGCAATTTACTACAATAAAGTTATCTAAATGCTAAGCTTGTTTCCAAGTGTTTATGCCCCATTGCTCCAACAGGGTGAGCCAACAATATTTTAATAATGAATAACAGCACACTCTACATTAAAAAATTACTGTAAATTATTTAGCACAGATGTGCACAACCTGAATCAATTTTCATGTGCAGATCTGTGATAGAGTGCTCAGGTTTTAACACAAGACAGAGTGCATGATGAATACAAACTTATCATATTAAGAAAACAACTAATATTAATTTTAGCTTATCTGTTAGAAATAGAAGCAAAATTTTATAGCTGGAGAAAAAAAATTGCTTTTTTATGCATACAATATTCCATCTAGAAGGAGAATGGATCAGAAACCTCCTTGCAGGAAACAGTGCTTGAAAATTTGCCTACATTTTTAAGAGTGCAAATCATTATGCTCAAAACCATATTAAAAAAAGCAAAACACAGATAAGAAATTTATCATGACAATTCAAGAACTAGTGAATACCCAGTAAAAATACCAACCAGCATGTAAAAGGTAAGACCTGATTTTATATAATGAATACTTGTTTTCCTTGTTCCCATGTAAGATTTGAAGATCAAAAGCGTAAGTGGATTCAAAAAAGGAATTGAATTAATGAAAGATAAATCCATTGGTGGTGATTTAGCAGGGCCTTTCAAAGGCAACCTCAGAGAAGTTGCTAAGACGTTGACTACAGAGGGGAAGGAATCCCTTCTGGAAGTAAAAATTGAATCCTAGGAGATGTTTCTTGCATAATTTCCTGAAGACATTTGTAGACAATTTTAAGAAAAAAGGTTACGTGAGCAGATGAACCTTTTGTGTGACCATGTATGATGTTCCTAAGGATGTGAAAATTATAAAATTCTTGTGCCCCAGTGTGCCAACTGAAAAAAAGCTGGAACACATGGGCTACTAGCATGGCTCTGAAAGGCTGAGGCAGTATACCCTATCAGTTATTAAAGTAACCATGTCAATTGTTTCAAATCTTCTGCATGTTCTGATCCAATCGCATTTTCTCCAAAAACCTGAACAAACTTGACAGATGTGGTAACTCACACAAAAAATAAATATAACAATCTCTTGAAAAGCTTAGGGAAGGAGATAGTAGAAAAGAAAACAAACAGTAAGATCTGTCACATTCAGCTTTAGTTGCTACAGTGTGAACATCTTCTGCCTTGCTTTGATCCAGTCCGTCAAGCTGAACCCAAACACAGCTACATACAGCCACAGAAATGAGGTACAGATTTGTTTTGTAACATATGCAAGACTTCATAAACCAATTCACCTCATCTTCGAAGTATCTTATTTAGAATTCCATCAGATCTTGTAAGAAGATCCTAAATTCTCATGTCAGAATGTCAAATTGATGTTTTTAGAATAACACCTGCAATTTATATAAATCTCCACCAATTTACAACACCACCTGAAGCAGTGTCTAACACAGCACTACATCAGACAGTCAATTTTAAAATAACAATATCCATAAAATCTTGTGGCTTTCACAATTCATACAATGATGAGGGAAAAGAGGAAGTTTTACTGCTGTGTGCCATCAACCACTACATCTCTGCTTCCCTGTGAAACTTATTTTTGTCCTTCATTAGAGGGAAGGATGTTTGCCAAGCTTAAACCACAGATCTATTTAGATGATATATTGTCTTCCCAAGTCTGCTGTCGGAATGCTTCAGTAACTTTGGTGCATGCTGTTTTCCAAAAGAAGAGTAAAACTGTTGGCCAGCAACAAAGCCAGTGCTTCCAGGCCAGTTTTGTGCAGCATGAGAACCTGAATACACGAGGCAGGACTGCACATGAGAAGGTCAAAGGGGTTGGACTTCTTTAGTCAGGCAAAGAAGAGGCAAAGGAGCTACATAACAGCAGCATGCAGATACTTGAAGGACAGCAACGAAGATCCCAAAGACAAACTCTTCCTGGCATTAGTGGGTAATATTACTTAGTGGGTCACAACTGTGCCTTGGGAAGTTGAGGTTGAAGGTGAGGAAAAAGTGTGTCACTAGGAGGTAGCGCAGCACTGGAGCAGGTTACCCACTGAGGCAGTAAATCCCCCTCTGCTGGGAGACTTTTCAAGGCACAGCTAGACAAAGCTGTGGCAAGAGGATCTAGCCTTGGCAACGCCCTGCTTCAAGCTGGAGGCCGGACCCAGTGACCCCACAGCTTCCTTCCTGCCAACACTTCCAAGGCCAAAGCCACAAAAGCACCAAAGCATCAATCCCAAAGGGCACAAACACAAAATCATCAAAGCAAAAAAACTATGTTATGCTAAATGTAAACCACTATAGATAATAAACAGCAACAGAAGTTGATGTTAAATGACTTTAAGTGCTATCAAATAAAACAACTTCTCATACTGCACAAATGTATGAGATACTTGTTGAAACAACAAGCAGAACAACATCAACTTTTCACAGTGTCAACACCACTTCTCTGTTCCTACCAGATTTTAAACGAAGGCTATAATGTCAAAAGCAAATACTGACAAACTTATTTACAATTTTTAACTTTCTTGCCTCTGTAAACAACAATCACTGTAGTAAAAGCTTCTTGCAATGAGGTTATGACTAATTCTGCCACTTGCTGACTGTCTCCAGTCTTTATGCAACAACTCTGATTTACCACTTCTTACCTTGGCAGGAAATGATAGCTTGCCACATAGTTAACAGCATGGTCTTTGGGCAATCCTAGCACAGTGTGTTCTTCTCTTTGGCTACAAACTCACCTCTCCTTTCATTTCATCACTTAATAATAATACTTGTTATATACTTGTTATTCTACAGTTTCCTTGGCTAGGGAACCACCCTGTTGACTATCTGAAGTTATTCAGTTATTTTCCTTAGAGCAGCCTTCATTTTTAGACGGGTTGTACCTTCAGAAGACACAACATTCTCTGTGGTTCAGTCTATGCTCTTGGCCAAGTAATTGCAAGCAGGTTTTTTCTTGCCACTGACAGTACATTTTAATTTCAAGATATTTTAGTGAATTTCCACATACAGGCTAAATCATTTAACTTCCACAAAAGCTTTAGTTGGTATCTTATATTTATCTCAAGTGAGATGAATTCAAAGACTATTAAATTTAGTGGAAATGCATGCACTAACTTCAACAGGCTATGGGAAAGGTCTTAGTAGGTAATCTTTTTCATACTTATATAAGATAGTATTACAGAAGAATTACATTATTTGTACTTGTTGAATTTAAGTGTTTTACTGTGGTGGTGCCTCAAGCAATTACTAAAATTGAAGCCTTTAAGCCTGCACTGGGACTCCAAAACCAAAACAGACTGAACCCTGGCAGAAAGAGGGACAAGGTGCCCAGCTGAGAGCCAACTCTGCTACTTTTTGAACTTGTGAGTCAACTGACTAAATAAATAAACAAAACAAATACCTGCTTCCCAACCAAACTCTCAACTCAGATCTCTTCTTAAAGGCTTCTTGTGTACACATGGATAGACTAGCAAATCATAGGTATATGTTATGCATTTAAGACATTTGATCTGCTCTATCAAGATTCTTTTTTTCCTCTCTAAATGAGAGAGGACAAATGTTTGCTCTCGCTATGGACGCACAGAACAATCTCCAGATAGCACTGAAGGCCACAGGCATGCAGGCAAAGAAGTTTCCAGATGCACAATGCTGACTTCTCTTCTGTAAGATGCACATCTTTCCACTTACGTATGAGATTTAGTTCAGATTTTCAGAACACAGGAACTAACTCGTAGAGCCACCTTTTTCCTAACCATGGTTTCTCTCTGGTCCAGGGTCACTGGCACCCCCTGGGAAGAACTAAGGTCAAGCTGGTCATGTTATAATCCAGTGAACCCTAAAGGTCATCATCACTTAATCCATCTCAGACTTTAGAATTTCATGAAGAATTCCAGACCATCTTATTCTTTCCTTCTTAATGGCAAATACATATTTTGCATTAACTTGGGAACAACTGCTGAGTACTCTTGTATCAAATTCTTCATTTATCTGTAAAAAATCCACGATGCCTGAAAATTAAGGTTCAGTGAATTTCATCAAACATACTTCACAAATGTGCCCCCATAACCTCTCAGCATGTTGAGCAGTGAAATATTAAACCTTAATTTGTTATATTGGACACAGCTCACTGTTCTTGGCTTTCAAAACAAGTCAGCGTCAGGTTGATGTGGGAGTTGTGGGAGTGTAAAGAATTGATCCAACTCTGAACTAAGTCTTGTTTTAGCAAAAAAATCCCTACAGCACTCGGTCAATCAATCAACCAAAAACAGATTATTCCACCTATAATCTAAAATTGTGCACTAGAACTGAAAAAGCTTCAGAAAACATCTGAAATCCTATGGGGAGAAACAGAAGCGGGCGGGAATAAAATTAAAAAAAAACTCAGATGTTTCAGTCAGCAGAGCAAAACTCACGTGCAAAATTTACAGCTGCTGTGTGGGAACATACCACAGACAAGCATTTGTGATAAGTAAAACAGAGCTATATTAAATTAAGTCAAAGCCTTTCCTTGAATTATTGATCGTCTGTACTTTTAACCCACATTAAATTACAAATCACAATATCTCTTAATTATGAACTCAAATAATTTCATTATTGACTTCTATATTTGGCAGTTTTATTTTGTTTTTAAGTAAGAAGACATCTGCCACATCCGTAGTGGGCTATTCTTTCTCAAGGAAGACTGACCAGAATTCTAAGTGGAAGAATACAGACACTGCATAAGTTAAAAATTTCTTGTGCACTTTAGATAACATCAGAATACCGAGATACTCCCTCAGCCCTAGTGTGACTG
The DNA here is from genome assembly GCF_000691845.1 of Merops nubicus. Lineage (NCBI taxonomy): Eukaryota > Metazoa > Chordata > Aves > Coraciiformes > Meropidae > Merops > Merops nubicus. The sequence goes on from NW_008610170.1 coordinate 52,800, forward strand.
CAAGGACACGTAATTAACCAATGCCGTTCCTAACGAATATTTACTACATTCACTATAAACTTCTCTGCAATTCCACTTATTTGAGTCAGTAGTCACTGACCAAAAAGTTAGTCCAAATAGGAAAGCACACCCAATTAAAGACCAACGTTAGACTGAAGAGAGCCTTTTAGTCTATGGAGAAAATAAGACTTTAGTTCTGGTTTTTGTTGTTGCCGTTTGTTTGTTTGTTTGTTTTCTGTTTCCACTTCATGAAAAACAAACTAAATAGAAATATTAACATTCTAAATGAAACAAACCAAAAAAAAAAATCCAGTGTTCTCTTGTTACTTCCCAGGGCAATAATGTATGTGGCAGGAATATGCAACAAGGGGGGTAGAAATCGATTGTGTTACTTATTTATATTACAGTAAAAAAACCTAAAGGTTTCCAGCAAGACTGGCTTTCTTCCCCACAGCAGGTGACCAGATGATTCAGTGTAATGAACCTATGCAGCTACTTTTATCCTTCTCAATTTTTAAAGGATGTATCCTAGTTCTCCTCCCTATCACTTAGAGTACATATTAAAAAAAAAAAAAAAAAATCAATTTTTCAAAGGGAAAAGAATTTCTTCATTAGAAGAATCTCAAATTGCTCTACTTAATATCTTCTCACAGGTTTTCCAAAACATATTAATTAAAAAGCTTTCTTGAATTCCGAGGAAACAATTCCATCCTCATGATGTGCAGAGGGGTAAAAACAGGCACTCAGAGGAGTCAGCCAAGCTATTTGCAGCTACTCCATGGACAAGGGTGGTTCTGTCCATCTCATCTGCTCGTCTCCAAGTTTCCATTCCCTGCTTTAATATCAGCTCTGGCACTTGTCTAGTACTTAAGCCTCTTCAGCTCATTAAATCGGCAAAAAACGCCCTTAACCCAATCCAGAAAAAAGAAAACAAAACAAAAAAAACACTAAACACGAGATAACCCCTCAACCAACAAAATAAAACACCCCACATGAGTAGATGTCTAACAGCTCTCAGGTTGCAGTTTCACAGCAACCTAAGCCAAACTAACTCCTTGCTGCCATAATCTCTTACCTCCCTCCGGCTGCATGTTCCTACTCTTTCCGCTG
>NW_008610170.1:53940-56012 GCF_000691845.1 Merops nubicus
TTCAACATTCAGCAGAGCCTGTACAAAACCATTCCAGCAAGCTGAATCAGCAGGCTCCCATCCACCGAATAGAACAAGAAAAATAGCTCTCTCTTCGGCCAACACACCAGCACAGGTTGGTGCAGGTTCTAGAGAGCACAGAGGCTCCAAGAGGAGCCTCAGAAGCCACTGGGTAGATCAGCCCAGGCTGCCACCAAACCACAACTTTGGTGACTTCACTCATCAACAGGTCGGACGAGCAGCAGAGCTGACACAGAGAGAGCAGAGGTACACATCTACAAAAACGATCGCACCTCCAGCAGCAGCAAGCTGTTAGATTAGTTTAGCTGGCTTTCCATCCTACAGGATCTGGCATAGCACAACCCTGACTAGCTTCAAGCGAAAATACTACTTCTTCATTCCACGGTCTCCTGTGTTCTCCCCCTCCGATAAAAGAGTGCTAATTACATCTCTAAGTGTTTACTAAGTCAGAAGCACTTGTGAACTTTCACCTTTCAACTACCACTTTGCATACAGGCCTTGTACGTGCAGGACAAAGGTGAGCAACTGTGCCCTTATGCCTGAGCACCAGAAATTTAAGTTGCTTGCATTCACGATTAGTTTAACAGACTGAACTACTTAAATTGACAGTCTGCTAAGATGCAACTACAACATTTCTAAAACCCTGCCAAAATATCCAACAGGCTCTTCTAGTACCTATTTATGTTACCACTTTGGGAGCGAAACTGTGTATTACACTTAGAAAAAAAAACTCACTTTCAATAGGTTTGTAAATAAAGGTGTAAGAGAACTGTCAAATAAGGGAAGAACAGGAAAGTCATTCACCTCGGGTGATGCTGTTCACGGATGCCTTAAGAATGCTCCACTGGGAGTCTTTGTGCCAGATGGAAAGAAGGCGAGACAGCTAAAACAGAATACTACTCATTCACACATACTTTACACTAGTAAAGTAAACAGTGCTGGGCCCATTTTAGAGGGCGGTTGTCAAGACAAAATAATAATAAAGATTTAAAAAAAAAAAAATTACAAAGGCCCTTTATTACTGATGAGTAGCATCATGCCAGAGGCAAACTCCAGGAACAAGCTTTGTTCCACATGAAGGCAGCAAGATTACATACATATATAAACTGTAGAACCAGTTATATGTTTTCCGCTAATAAAAATCTCCAAAAGAAATACCTTTAAAAACCAGCCATCGTGACTAGCAGCGTGAACATTGTTATTGAGGAAACCATACTGGAACCAACTTTGGGGTTTTTTTTGGTGCACCCTATCCTGGACAAGGCAAAACCCTGCACACATGCTAAACCACAATGGTTTCAACAGGTTCCAGCTAATCCTGCACCTGCCCAGGTATGCAGCGACATAACCAGGGCCGCTGGAAGCCACTGGGTCTGCCAATTGCAGGTTTTCTTCTGCGATCCCTCAAATGACAACTGTTCTTGTCACCTGCAAGAGGACGCTCGATTTCTTGTTGCTCAAATGGATGCGAGAGCGCATGAATTGTAGAAGTTACTGTATCGTTAAAGTCATACCATAATTATTAAAAATCAGAGTATTTTTAATTCAACTTCAAATATACAAGGTGACTGAGACCTTCCCTTGAAACAGACCCTAGGAAAATTATTCATTATGGAGGGGATTTTACACAGACAGAGAAAGAAACGCTGCATTTGCACCACAGTGACCACAGAAAGGTGATATACGCATTGCCCCTCAATTAACGATGATATATGAATTACATACTTTCAGTTGCTGCCAGGCTCCACTGAACTTCACCTTTTCAAATGAAAGCTTGTTGCGACCTCTAAATCTCCCTATAAAGACATATTGATCTGCTTGCTCCCAAGGTCCTGTCTCCATGCCTTCTTGCATACACCGGCTCTTGCCTCCCGTTTGCCAAGGCCTGCTGTCCATACCTACACAGAAACGGCTGCACGTGGACAACTCTGACATCTAGATGTTTCTCCACCTCGGTGCTTCTAAGCAGAACCGGTATTTTATTTCTTGATGCAGCACCTTAAGCATCTGGACACGACCCTGGCGGGTGGCGTGCGCCCGTGTGAGCACCA
>NW_008610171.1:0-9513 GCF_000691845.1 Merops nubicus
CTTCCAGCCCAGACATTCTATGATTGTGTTCTGTGATGCTATGAAAAGGAATTTGAGTTAGTGAGTAGAAATGTGTGTGATGTCTCAACATTTTACACTCTTCCTCGGGGCTAGACTTAAAAATATATGTAAGTAAAAAATTCTAAACAGAAATTTTAATTTTTACAGCTGTCGTCCTGACAATCAAATTCAAAATTGTTTTTGAATAGCTTCTCAGTCTGAAAAGAAATTAATACATCAGTGCTTTTGAGTAAACCCTTTTACCTATTAAAAAAGCAGCTCCTGAGCTTTGTTTAAGCCACATACATGGTTTTTAAAATTTGAACCGCTTCGAAAACCAGGTAGAGGAATGAAGCCCAGAGGTGTGAGCAGAGTACCTGGGGAAGCGGCTGCCATCACTGCGTGCTTTTAACGGATTAAGGTACTCTGGGTGCCTTGCAGTGGAATGAGAAGTGCAAGGACAGGGAAGAGTGAGGAGTTCAGCAGATCTCTGCTAAGTTTTCATGACTAGATGATTTTCAGACAACTTACCAGAATTTCAGGGCCTCTGATTTCATCACATGTTCCCGTTTGCCATTGGTTTTGTCCTTCCCTAGCCTGTGTGTCACTCCAGCAAAGTAGCAGTTGCTTGCTCCCAAATACAGGTGCTGGGACACACAGTGATCTCGCAGCCGTCCGATGCATAAGCCTGTTCTCTGTCTGTCCTGTGCTGCTGCAAAGTCATTTCTCCTACCTGCTTTGTGTAGATAGGGCCCCCCAAAATACCTAGGGATCGAATATGGCCTTCAGGGGTCTGGCTGTTATCTTTTCCTCGGATCTGATAGGTGAGAACAGTGCTAACAAATTACCTCTTCTGGGAACTTTTTCTCAGCTACAGTAGAAGAAATAATTGTGACTTAGACTACACATATATTTGGCAATTTTTTATATGGGACATCTGTTATTCTGGCAGGTTGCTAACAGTGCACTTAGGACAAATTATACTGCACCCATAATCTTTACTGCTGTCTCAAAATCTTCCATATTTTAAAGACTTCACATCTTCTGTGTTGCAAAGGGAAGAGGTAGGAGCCTTTTCAAGCTACTCAGAGTTGCCCACCATTTTACTGGTACTTTATTTTAAGTTTTTCACTGCCAATATCTATGAATAAAGGTCTTTCTCTTTGACCCCTGCTTAAAAGAATGACCTGATTTAGGTTTTTGGATTTCAGATCATTTATTGATTATGTTAGGGAAACTGACTTCAGTTTCCTGCTTGATTTAGTAGTCATTACCAGTGTGTCCAGCAAGATTTTTAGTTTTTTTGGGTGGCTTTCATAGTTGAAAAGTTCGTCACTAAACTTGTTTGCTACTAAATAAGAACTTTTATTACTAAAAGCAGCAAGAGTTATCACCATCGAAGCATGAAAAGTATTATGTTTAAAACCTGTAATTATTTTGTCCAAATTAAAAATTATTAAGTTCTAGAATAAAATGAACTAGTTGTACTCTGCATTGCTGCATGGAAGGCAGAAAGTTGTCTGGATCCATAGTAATTGTAGTTTAAGAATAATTTTGTGAGGATTATTTTTTTTCTTTCTGCTTCTTCTAGTTATTGTAATGGATGCAGCAATACATATTTTACTCCAGTTTTGAATAACTATAATGAGAAACCTTGAATTTGGTTTCTAGCAGACTACATGAAAATCCTAATATGATTCCAATTATTATTACTAAGAGTCCCAGATATTAATGAATAGTTGTGTTTTTTTACATATACCTGAGATGATGGGGGGGGGAAACCACTAGGATTTTCAATATGTTCAGTAAAAAAAAAAAAGTGAATAATAATAAAAAAACTTTCATCTTTGTCTTCTGTCCAGCTCACTTTTTTATGACCTCTGGTTTTGGGAAAGATTAAGATTTTCAATTTTTAAGATATCTTTTGAAAGTACGAAAGCCAGTTGCAGTTTTCCCTGGGTTCTGTTGTAATGCAATACACCATTAAAATATTAAGGAAGCTTTCACAATAATATTGTGTTCTTGATTTTAATTTTGCTTTTAGTTTTCTAATATTGTATGTTAGTGGGAGAGATTGAAATATTCCTAGCTATTTGTCCCCCAAATACACTGTATGTGATGTTTTTCTTCCTTTCAAGAGGAAGTACAAGGAGTAGAGAGAAGGTAAGTAAAAAATTGTACTCTTTTAGCTTTCAAAGAGCACATTTAAATCAAGTGTCAACCCTGGATCGTGGCACTTGATTGCATTAGTATGGTTATTTTTATTCCTGAAAAAAGTTTTATTACCAAGTAATTTATGTTCTCTAGCCCAGAAATGTAATTGGTCTGAACACTGGAGTCCTGTAGAGCTTTTGAAGCTGGGACATGTAGCAGAGAGCATTTCAGACAATTTTAAAGAAACAAAAAGAAACACTGGCAAAAAGAATGAATTCTGAGTCATCAGCTGTCAGTATTGAAATACATTTTTTCTCACATTGTGCAATAATTGCTGGCTCTATTAATGTGATGTGTGTTACTGCTTCGGTTATTGCTGATGTTATGAAGTCAAATAATTGTAGTTTTTTTCTCTTTGCTTTATCAAGCAAATTGACATTTTTTTTTTTTCCCCTTTTATTTTTCTTTTAAGTCAGGATTTTCCTCTTTGCTTTTCAGAATGGGATATTATATGGCTTTTTCATTTTAAGATTACTTTTTCCTCTTCATTTGAACCCCAGGTGCATAATTTTCATCCTCGTTTGCATTAGAGAGTCTTCAGATTGTTTGTTGTAGCACATTTAAAGATATAACCTAGGTGGTAGCCTCTGGTTTGTTCCTCATCCTGTTCCACATGTAGCCTTAGAAATACTCTTCTGGCAGTTATATGTTAGCATTTCCTTTGGGGAATTAACTTTTTTATGGAAAGCCAACACAAAGTGTGAATACCATAATTTGAAAGCTCGTCTTACAAGTAGACCATGAAAGGCTGATAGAACTTCCCAGCTTTCCATCAGTGTTGCACACCTTGTATTGTTCCACATAAATTAAATATTCATCCAAGATGAGTATCCAGGATACTTGCTGTGCTTGTAAAACATCAGTACATGAATCAGTTCTTCGAAGTTCACAGACTACCTAGTTCTCTGTTAGATTTTACATTCATTTTATTTTTTCAACTTCTGAAATAGTCTAGTAGTTGTCTTCTGGTCATAAAAAGTTTGTAATTTGAATAATTTAAAAATTCAGCTGCCAAGAGTTCCTGGCAGCAAAGTTGAATGCCCAACTGGACCTTTGACGAAGTTAAAGAAAAAATAAATTGTTAGCGTGTGTTTTAATGTCCACCTCCAATGTTTTAATTTTTTTATTGTCCAGACTTTGAAGTGCATCATGTTAAGACTTTACATATGAATCTTAGCTCTACAGGTTCCCGAGTGAATCTTTACTGGACTTTTATCTTTCCCATCTCTCCTTGTCTCTGTTTTAAAAGTCTCCAGTAGTTATCTGTGCCAGCCCAGTTTTTTTCGGCCAAGTGCTAAACAATGGCAGCATGGACTGCAATGGGATCATCCTGTTTCTGTGGTAGTTTTTGCTTTCAAGGTTGCTTATGAGGATGGGTTCCTAGAAGGCAACAGTGTGTGCATTGCAATCATAATGAAAGGAAAGTAAACATTAAAAACTGTTCAAAGTGTGAATAAGAAAATAGGAAGGACAGAAATGGTTCCAGTGGTCTGTATTCTAGTACTGTGATATATAGATGTCAGGATCATTATTTACAATGTTTATGATTTCAGTAAAGGATCAGTTTTATCACAATTCTTTCTACTAACTGTTGGAGGAAATAAATGAGCAATCTGAATAAATGGGTTTTGTTATTTAGAGCAGTGCTCTATGAGAAACAGTGGTGTCTTCTTTCAGGCTGCCTAGGCAGTTTAATAAAAGGGTCCAATTGACTCTAAATCCTGTTCTCATTTTGTAGTGCTGTCTAAACCGGTAGTATTTGTGCTTTCCTCTTGTTTTCTTTAACACTTCTATTCTGTAGTGTGATGATGTGATCTTTGAGGGTCACTGAACTGTGAGATTTGGGTCATTGTGGCTTTGTCACTGGCCTGCAGAGTAATTGTGAATGAATCACTTCTGCTTTCTGTGCCTCAGTTTCCTTACAGCTAAGTGGTGTGAATGTTGCTGACTTGACCTGAGAATGGCCTGGCTGGATGAAAATGATTTTCATTGGAACTTGTATCCTGTCTCTAATACCTGGTATCAGATATTTATCAGATACTTAAGAGAAACTGAGAACAGCACAAGCATATTTTCCCAAACCATTCCTGAGCTTCCATCACTTTGAGGCTCACGGATTTCTTGCCTGATATTATCTGGTTGTGGTGGTGTGGGGTTGTGTGGGGTGTGTGTGTGGGTTTTTTTTGTTTGGTTGGTTTTTAATGTGAAGTTGCATTTTGAACCTATTTTTAAAAAATTGTAGAGTATAAAATTTGAGCATTTGGAATATGGGCCAAGTTTTAGAAATTACATCATATAACAAGCACTTTCATTACCTTTGATTTACACCAGATCAATGGTGACATTTTTATACTATGAGATACACTATACTATCTTATGAAGAGAGCCCTGTCTTTGAAATGTTTTGGATACAGTGATGAAGGAATGAAACTTTATTATTTTACTTAAAGATGGATATAGTTTTTTCATAGACTGAGGAGATGTTGCAAACGGTGCAAAGACATTTTTTGCAAATAAACATGCTCATTGCGTTAGATTAGGTAGAAATAAAATCAATTTGGTTCATATTCAACATGTATATATGCTTGAGCTATGATGAGAGGCAAAGAGATATAAGCAGAACTTATTCTGCTACACAGTGCTAGAATACTTTATACTCCTCAAGGAATAAAGTTTTCTGCTGTTTATTTTACTGTCTGAAGAAACTGGAAGAACAATCAAAGCTCTTCAAGAAGTAAATTTACCTTTGTGGAATTAAAACCTGGGCATTTTAAATGCTTCCATATTAACCATTAGCTTTGATAATAGCGGCAAAATTATTTGATGTATGGATGTATAATTCAGTGTCCCGTTTGGCTGGAAATCTCACTCCCAGGCTTGGAACCTTTCACAATCTGTGATCAGGGGTGGGGGAGAGCAATGTGTGTGCGTGTGTAGCAATCATATCTAACAATCACAGGGCTATAAGAATTGGTAAAACCACCAGTTCCTTCATTGCTGCTGCAATGTTTGGATAATATTAGAAAAGTTCTAATAAATAGGAGTGAAGTCTTTCAGAAACTCTTTTGAATCTTGTTTTGAAGTTCAGTGGCGTATTTGTCACAGCATAGCACATGCTACAGGCTGCTAAGTTTCATGAGCACAGTAACAAAGAAAATTGCTTTTTGTTACTCATTGCCTCCAACAAAGACCTAATTTAACAGTTAAACAGAGCAGATTTTGTTTTATTCCCCTTCATTTTTTTTTTTTTTTTTTTTTTTTTTTTTTCATTTTTCCTCTTATATTAGTGGGTGGAACAAGTTTTTCCATCACAAAAGGGTTTGAGGTAGTAACTTACATTGTGTTGATCAGGAATCTCTGACATGGTTTCCATTTGAAATATCCTCTATCACTACAAATCCAAAGGTTCGAGCTCATGCTATGGGGCTGTGTGCTGCCTGGCTCTGAAATCTGTGGAAACTAAAGAGATCCATTAATATGTGTATTACTGTGGAATGATTGGTTGGCTGTTGCTGCTGGGCAGCTGTTGGAACTAATCAGATTGTGCCTTAAAGCATAATAAGGAAAAACTTTAATAATGCTTAGCCCTCTTGGAAGCTCTGTCATTTCAGCTGTCATACTCACTTTAACTAATGTAGTGCAGGTTTGCTGTTTGGTTAAAAGCCATATTGCTGAATTTCAAAACCGATTTAATTTAATTCTGCATTTTACTTTGGGTTCTTCTGCATGTATCCATAGTAGAACTCTTCTTACAGTAACAGTAAAGTTAATTGAGAGTGGAAGTAGAGTTTGACTCTGTAGGTAGAATGCATAACAAATTTAGCAACTGTTTTTGTAAGGTTGCCTTCAGATTTTGAGGTAGTGCTCAAAACAGTGAATCCATGTAACAGGGGAGAACAGTTCTGTTGAAGTGAGCAGCCTGCAGATTTCTATGAACAAATTGACTCAGGCCTTTCTGGGACAGTACTTGTGCCTTATTTCAGTATCTGTGAATTTGGTGTCTAATGACAGATGTAGTAGTTGGTAGAATGTCCTAGGCATGTTTTAGAAACTTATGTGCCTACCAACATTTCTGAATTCCAAGTCAACTGTTCATTTAACTTACTGCTTCATAAACAAAAGAAACTGAATTCTTGTTCATAGCTGGACACCAGAATATATATGCAAGATTCCTAACAATGCATTAAGCCCTTTAAAATAAATAGAAATTGAGTGTAAAAATCAAGGTATAGACCGAGTCTTGGTTTCCAAGTTAAAAATAGTTTAAGGAGTGTTTAAGTTAAATTGTTGGAGCTGTGTTCCATTTTCCTTGCTAATGGTCAGTTTCCCAGTTAGTGGACCCAAATTAACATGGGTTTGCTGGATTTTAGGTTGATTTATTTTAAGCGTTTTCGTTTGGTGGGTTCAGTTGTTTACATCACACTTGTAGAATACGAAGGCTGAACTTCACATGGAGTTATTCAGAGTGTGTTATCATCCCCAGAGGGTGCTTCCTTACAGCTGTTTTCCTCATTCTAACCTGTGTGTGGCTGAGATGCTCCCTTTGTTAGCAACTGTCTCAAAGCAAGATTAATTCTGTGGATGTTGTGATGGTTCTTTAACCTGAGGTTGTCATCACAGTGGAGTTGCTTGTGAAGAGTCTAGGGAAAGTTCTCAGTTCTTGTTTGCCACACTGACAGCGTAGTGGTTGGAATCATGTTGGTTGCCCAAAAGTTATTGGTGTTTTTCACTATGGGAGAGGCCACAGGTCTAATTTCTATGCACGTATTATGAAGTTTTATTGTAACACAGTTTCATGCTGTGATTTGGAAACATCTGTTTTCGGCCTGTGATTGAATTCTTAATTCATAATGAATCTTCTATTCTTAAGTCTGTTCTTCTTGCAAATCAGTTTTAGCAATTTCATCACTCATTTTAAGTCTGAGAAATAGCACAAGTGTATTCAATTAGAGTAAAATTGGAATTTTATTTTTATTTTGAGAAAGGAATATATTATTGAGTGTTACTACTTATAAAAGTACGTATCAAACACACTTTTAAGAGTTTTGATCCCAAAGAACTCACAGGCAAGCTGTTTTTAGGATTATAACTTGTTAACTGGAAAGTCATGACAGTTTGTATACTAGAACTTTCAATACACACAGGCAGCATGAGATTTCTTTTCAAAATTGCCTTTCAGAGACAAGTTACTGTCTTACAGTAAGGAAATGTTTCTTCCTTTTTATCTTACCTTTGTTCTCCCGATTCAGATTAATAGAAGTCAGTAACACTGGAGGAGGAAGACGACAAGTTGTCTTCCTGATAAATCCAGCATCAGAAAATACATTTTTGGTTTATCCCCTACATTCCCTGATCAATGTGGTAAAAAGACTTTTATTTAATGAGTTTTAGAATTCAGTCTCTCTGGAACTATTTTTAGTGCTTACTGTCACTCTGTGCATCTTCCCAGCAACTGTCTCTGATTTATTACTCTGAAATTGCAGTATTATTTATTATCTTCCAATGTGTAGTGAAGTGGCATCTCGCACTTACATACATCATGCACTTTCAGTTTAATATGGTAGTTCCACTACTATTTTCTCAGAATAATACAAAAGGGATAAGTTTTCATTATTTGGAAAAGCATAGCTTCATTCCTTTCAAAAGCAAAAATGATCCCGTGGTAGTTCAGTGTCCCACACAAACTTTCTCTTGAGTTTTACAAAACCTGTGGAGCATGGAGGTCTCAAGACAGGCTTATGGTCAGGGTCATTTCAGCAGCACTAGCAACAGGCCTACAATGCCTAAAGCCTGGTTGAGAAAGCTGGGGAAGTCTGTTCAAAATGAAAGGAGTGAACTCAATTATGTTACAGATTTTCTGATGCTGTTATATTTTTGCCCATGTGAATTGTGAATTTTATGCATTAAGGCTGTGTATTTTTTAATGTAAAAATTCATAACAGTGATGCACACCCACTAAAGCATGGTCTGCATGTGAAGGAATGTACTTGTGATCTAAATCCAGAGAATGGGGTATCTTATTAATTTATTTTCTTTGTATTTCTGGGTGCTAGGATCCCTGAAGAGAAGAAGGGGTGTGAATGAGGTACTCGTGCCAGTCAGGTGAAAGTTTTGTCAAGATTTTCCTGCAAGTGTAAATGTGAAGAGAATATAGTGGTCTTGCTCAGAGATGAACTTTAGTTTAAAAGGGCCTCAGACCTAGTAATTTAATAGTACTAAACTTCTTGGAAAGACTGGAGGATTAGAGGTCAGGGTATGGACTTGCCTTGGGGAAGGTGCCATGTATCTAAAGAATTCGTGCACCTTGGCTGAAGTTGTGTTTGTGTGTGTATAAGGAGGGAATGAGGTAGTAAGAATACATTGATTTAGTAAATGTTGGTTTGCAGATACTTGTACTCCTTTTCGACAAAGGTTTTCTGTCTGGTTTATTTTTTGCTGTTACATTTGTCATGAGCTAAATCCATATGTATCCATCACCCCTGGTTCCTGCTGGAAGCTGAGGGTCCTAGACAATCTCTGGTTTAGGGGAAAGAAATCCTCAGAAACATCTCAGTTGTTTCTATTTTCTTGTATACAAGTGGCTGTCAGTTTTAATCTCCTTCTGCCTGAAAGTGCTGATGTGGTTGTCAGGCAGGTAGTGAGCAGGAGGACATGAGAGGTTCACACTGCTCCAGCACCCAGTCAGCACTCATCTGAGATCTCTGACATGTGTGGCTAGAAGCCTAAGATACCTGTTGGGCTGTGGAAGCCACATGAGGTTGTGATTTAGGAACTGTTCTGAACAGCAGTACAGAACTGTTAGCTGTTACCTCCAAAAGCACGGTGATGCATTAGAGAACTACATCACTAAAACATGGACCCATTTCTTTCTTCTTTAGAGGTGCTCCATTCTGTTCCTCTTGCTGCTCTCAACTAGTAAATTGAGCAAATATGTAATTGTCCCACACATACAAACAAACAAAAATTCACTCGTTGAACATATGGTTCCCTAATATATTTTTTTTTTCCCCTCTGCATTACATACCTATACTGTGCGTCCAAAGACAGAGGACATACTAAAAGCCAAGTCAGGTATCTGGAGCTCTATCTAGATATGGAAACAAGGGAATTCAGAGCAAAGGTCAAACATATTTAATACCTTAATCTGAACACTTTAAAGGGTGTTGAAAATTTAGTTTCCTGTTCCATTTGATGTCTGGGAATATTTCTGAACAACTATAACAGAGGAGATTAAGGGGGGAGTTTCTTTTCCTTGCTGCCTTTTTGTTGTTGACGACCTGTCTTGTTTTGGGAAGAGCG
>NW_008610171.1:9544-44508 GCF_000691845.1 Merops nubicus
GATGCTTCTAAACTTTGATTTAAAATTCTAAAGTTTAGTTTAAATCATGTTTGGTAATTCAGAAGTGACTGGTTCTTTCAGACAGGCAATAAACCATGGACAACTGGTAAAACATTTCTGATCTTCTGTTGCCTGTCTTTACATAGTAGTACAGCTAGTTAGAGAGCAGTAGTGTGAAGAGAAAATTCTAAATTTTTGTGGTGCAGCTGCATATTTCATTGAAATACATGACTACATGTCTGCAGTGCATTGTGCAGGCTTTTCAGGTGACAGCCCATTTCCCCTTGCCACTTTTTTGTAAGCAATTATCTGGATAATTTTATATCATGTTAATGCAGTAACGTGGGTACACCATTACTCCTACCCTACTTCCTAGAAGTATATGAAGTGAATTTTTATTTTTGGGGGTTGTTTAGGGTTTTGTTTTTGCTTTTTAAAATTGTAATCCATGGTTCAAAAGAGAAGTTAGATTTCATTAAAACAAAAAAGTTGAAACAGCATTTCACAGTCAGAAGATGCAATACAGGAAGAGAGTTACTCTTGAAACCTGATCATTCTTGAGAATGTTAAGTGTGTGCATTGCTGCTTTCCAGTTCTTCGTGTTCTCTTCCTTGTAAACCTGGTTGATTGTATTAACACATTTTAGGTATGGAGTTTCAGGCTTGCTTTAAGTGTAGACTGGAGAAATTAGGGCAGCCAAAAAGTAAATATATTCAAAACGTGGTATTTGCTGTCTGTTGTTTTGACAAAAACCTAGTGTTTCAAATACATAAGCAACTTCCCATCTGCTGAGTGTTGCATTACAAAAATTTCTGACCTTTGGGATTCTGTTTTCTCCTTCGAGGTACTGTCACTCAGCTCCTAAGGTGACAGCTGGTACTAATACCATGTACTCCAGGTAACTCTGGGTTACAAGTTGCACGACCTGCTGAGGGCAGTGACTGTGCAGACTTTGAACAGAAGAGCTGCCCAACAGTTTTCAGTCTTCTAGAATACCTGAGCACGTCAGTTCTATGCTGTGTCAGTAACACCAGACAAGGGACCTTTATTAGAGCCACAACACAACAGTATTATAGATCTGAGTGTACCAAGATGCACCTGTTACAGGAATTTTCATCCAGTATTGCCTATCATGTAGAGTATTTTGTGTTTAAGGCTTTACCTTGGCTTTGGGAGCCCACATTTTCACATCTAAAGTATCACCTTTGAAAGAAAAATGTAGATTTACATTTTTGGCTTTTATTAAAAATGCTGTCTGCTATATAACTGTCCAGTGTTGTACATTAGGAACTGAAATTGTGCTACTACACCCTTGTCTTTGCTAATATAACACCACACTTACAGGGCAGTTCCATATGTCATGATATAAACATTCAAGGAAACAGTGGCTGGGACATGTCTTGTAATTTTGCAGATGTGCAGAGGTTTTCTGTGCTGCCTCATCTGAGGCATCTAGCAGTTACCAAACATGCACTATTTTCTGGACTTTCTGAAAATATTTATGGTCCCTTGGACTAAAGAGTTCATTTCAGCCAAAGGTTTTTTATGATTTGCTTTAATGAACTAATGAATTACTTTCTAATGGGGAGATGATATTTTAATATTTTTTTTTCTTCTTTATCTTTTTAACATGTTGTTAATTTTATTTCAAATATTGCTCTTTGGCCTGCTAGGATAGAGTCACTCTGTTTATTTTAGATATCAGGCAGAGTAAGATTTTTAGAAACAATAGAACTAGCTGATTTGAAGAGGATTGTTGACATGTAATAAATACGTGTACATTTCTAAGTTATTGCAATATCCATTGAAATGAGTTACTGTAGAACATCAGTAAAAGTTTATTATATGCATATTGTCTAGCCCTTGACTTCTGCTTAAGATTCAGTTGAACTAAAGCCATAAATCCTATGATGTGTTTGTCATTTACTGTGCATTATTGATAACAACTACAGGGGGAAGCAGTAGGCACAAAGCAGTGAGGTGCCTTTGCTCCTGTGCCTTTCTCTAAAGGTTCTGAATACTCTTTTTGAGTGAAGATGGAAGAGTGATGATCTACTCTGTCAGTTAACAATGTATAATTATATATAAATATATAATTTGTAATATTTTAAGAAATAATCACTAATAGACTGTCTTAATTGCAAAGTTCTTTGTATCATGAACAGTCATTTTTATATGGTCATTTAGTACAATATTCTATGTCTTCCTTATTTCTTTGAGAAATTAATACATTCTAGCAACTTACTGGTCTGCAGGTTTAGCTGATAACATTAGAAGATCAGAGAGGGTGCTGCTGTTAGGAGCACTGAGCAGGAGCTGGTGTGTTCTCCCACTCCCCGTGGGTTTAATGAAGCACTGTGGTAGGACAGTGTGTGTGTCTCGAGGCAAGTTATGTGTCGACTTCAGGGGCACTGTATCACATTAGTCCTGTCCATAATGCTAGAGACTCTGCTGGCTTATCACATTAAGTGTCTGTCTGTCAGTGATTATGTGTTTATTAATCTACCTAAATGTTACAATTTTTAAAAACCTCTTTAATTTTTTATTTACATGACAGCCCAAAACAGCTCCGAAAAGGACATTTGGATCCATTACAAATGATCAGGTAAATATGCAGTAGGGAGTGCTCAGCAACAATAGTTGCATTATTTCAGAGATTACTGTGTGCTTGAATCCACTGCGGAGGACTTTAGGGAAAGTGAATCAGGTAACAGAGTTGCTCATTGCCCTGATAAAGAATCTTGTCATCAGGGCCACAACCCCTTGAAACTAATCTTTGCTCTGAGATGGGCATAACCCTGTTTTGCCTCAAATAGGTCACATTGCTTAAACTGGCTTTTTAGATTAAAACAGTCAACCTTTCTTATTTCTCACTCCCATCCTTCTGCAGTGGTGGAGATGGGAATGTAGCAAATGATTTTTACCAGTCATGTTAATGGCAAAAGGTACTATATAGATGTTAATTGTCTGTTATGCTTTTCCTATGGACTCATACCCCTCCTAGTCTGAACAGATAGTTCAGATCACTGGAATAAAGTGTCGACTGAGGTACAGTTCAGTCCAACAACCTGACCTTAATGGAGATTTTCACTTCACTTCACTGAGGTTTTAATGGTGATAGAGCCATTTTCTTCAACATCAAGAATTTAATTGTGAAGACTTTTCTTCATGTTTCACTTGGGATTTTTAGCTCTCAATTTCTTTGCTCATAAGGTAGAGAAATTGATTTTTATAATCTTAAAAAGATGGTTTTTAAATGTTTGGAAGGGAGAAATGTCCATTATTACAAAATACATCTGTTGAAATGCAGCATAATATCACAGCTAACCTTATCCCTTAAACAATGTAAAATAGGAGATTTCATAGAAATGCTTGCCTGAATTAGGAGAAAATATAGTTTTCTATAACTTTTTTTTAGTGTTTTATTAAGATATATAAAGCTGCAATGAATAGCAAGAAGTACTCTAGGATAATATTTTTCAATAGAAAATTACTCAAGTGTTAATTATTAACCTAGAGATCTTTGCATTCTTTTCTGTTTCTCTAGTGGTTTACTGCTAATGATGGGGAGCAGCAGCTCTATTATATAAAACTTGGATGCTAGAATGAAAAATATCTTTCTCGTACTTGATAGTTAAAGAAAATCAGAAATTGGGAGGCATATGTATAGTTGCAAGTACTCAAAGTCTATACGAAGTGTTTGTTGTACTTGTGGGATCTAATGACAGATTAATAGTGCCCATCTGTCAACTTGTATACAAATAAAGAGGTAAAAGATAGCTGACAGTTTGGGTTTTTTTCTCCCTTATCTTTTGTTAGATTTTTTTTGTTTGTTTTGGCTTTTTGTTTTCCTGGAAATCTATGTTAAAGCGTAGAATATATAATTAATAGTTTATCAGTAATTATGAAACTTATTGCAAATAACTAGTAGCCAAATTGAAGAGGAAACTTGCATTCTGTCTTCATGAAGAGGTCAACGTAGAATTACCATGCTAAAATTTAACATAATTGGTTCAAAATGTATATCTTGATTTAGGAACTATTTCCAAGGCTTATATTTTCATGTGCCTCCTGCTAAAGAAGCCAAAGCTGTATTTGTGTTATTGTTTCAAAATGCATTCCAGTTCACTTTAGACTGTCCCTAGTTGCAACTTAATGTTGTCACAAATGCTGTGGAAGTGGCACAGTAAGTTTTGAAATATGGATGAATAGTTCTTTCCATGAAATAAATGATTACTTACATAGGGTCAAATTCTGGCTTTGAGGAAAGAAATCAATGAAAGAGTACAGCCTTACACAGAAGTAGACCTATAAATGCATTCACTTAACAGTGGGGAGCAAGATAGAGTGAATACAAATCTCTTACAAGTAATGAGAAATGAGGAACCTTGCACTCTAGGAGCATTTTCTTTCCTTTGGTGTAAAGTATTTCAAACCAGTTTAGAACACACAAAATTACATGAGTAAAGATTAAAGTTAAGCACAATAAACAGAAATCCAGTCTGGATGCAGTTGTCCATTATTACTGGTATGACATGTAAAAGAAAATCTGAACTAGTCAGCATCTTTATAAATGCTTTCTTTTTCTGGTCATCCTCTACATTCAGCTTTGGTGATGTGAATTCTAGCTCTGCCCTTGTGGAAGCTCTGGCTGGAAAACTGCCTTTCCATCCTTCCTTCCTCTGAAGAAAAAAAGAGGATAATTGTGATATTCTTAATCCCTGCTTCCCTGAAGAGACAGCAGAAGAGGAAATTTGATTCTAGATTCCGATCTTTATTTTAGCAGACTGCTTTGTCAACAATACTGTTCCAGAAGCAGCTCTGGTTGTGCAATGCATGTAGTATTCCTTAGCTGTTCAACAAACCCCATGACAAAAATGGATTATTTTCAAATTGATCTCATAGTTCTGTGATGGTTTTTTGAAATGGAAATAGGTCTTCGTTTCTCACTAGGATTGTTATTTTCACTAGAAATATAAAATGTATAATGATGAAGAAAGGTATAGTTGCAATGAGTTAACAGAGTTTTAAAATGTATTTCTAACAAACTGTTATGACTTAGTTTTGTCTGTACCATCTAACGCCTGAATTATGTGGTAGGCCCTTTCAATGATGGTGGTTTTTATTATGCTGATGGTTTCAGATCATGTCCAGAGTTGCTCCACAAACAAAAACAATCCTTTTATCTTGTTTTCACTGAAATCGAATATTGGTTTAGGTCCTCCAGTGTAGCATACTGTCCTGCCTTTGGATCTGGCTGAACTTTGGCTTCATTTCTCATCTCCACACTCACTCATGCAGTAGAGAAACCAAATTACATCTGTCCAGGAATTTAATAACTTTACTGTAGAAATAGAGAAGCTGATTTAAAAAAAAAAAAAGCAAAACACCAACACCACCCCTTCCAGACTTCCCTTCCCCCTCCAGTTTTTCTAAAGTATCCATTTCTTCCTGTGTTTGTTCTGGAGCTTTCTTATGGCCCCAGAGCTTATAGCAAAATCAGATATTGTAAAATAATGGTAAATATATACAAGTCTGTTCCTGTATACAGTATATATATAACAGTATATTTAATGACTATTTCAGAATATTGATGACATGTTTTTCTATTTAAGTACACTGTCATGCTAAAGTATGTTCTTTCTCTGTCTTGTAGGGCCAAAATGTATTTGGGCTGGATATAATTGAGACACCTGAGGGAGATAAGTGGCCTCAACTGATTGTCCAGCAGATCCTGGATAGGGAGCAGAAGGATACGTATGTGATGAAAATCAAAGTTGAGGATGGTGGGAGCCCTCCGAGATCCAGCACTGCCATCCTGCAGGTGACAGTGACTGACGTGAACGACAACCGCCCGGTCTTCAAAGAGCAGGAGGTGGAAGTCAGCGTTCCGGAAAACGCGCCCGTGGGCACCTCCGTGTCTCAGCTCCACGCCACCGACGCCGACCTGGGCTCCAACGCCCAGATCCACTTCTACTTCAGCAACCAGATCTCCAGTTTGGCCAAGAGGCTGTTTGCCATCGATAACACCACTGGCCTCATCACTGTAAGAGAACCGCTAGACAGGGAGGAATCTCCTGTACACAAATTAACTGTTTTGGCAAGTGATGGCAGTTCAACTCCATCGAGAGCGACAGTGACTGTTAATGTCACAGATATTAATGACAATGTCCCGTCGATAGACACGAGATACATCATCAATCCCGTGAACGGGACGGTGCTTCTGTCTGAGAAGGCTCCCCTTAATACCAAAATTGCACTGATAACAGTGATGGACAAGGATGCTGATCTGAACGGAAAAGTTACTTGTTTTACAGATCATGACGTCCCTTTTAGGCTAAAGCCAGTGTTTGATAACCAGTTTCTCCTGGAGACAGCCACATTTCTGGATTATGAGGCCACACGGGAATATGCCATTAAAATAGTGGCTTCAGATTCAGGGAAACCTCCCTTAAACCAGTCTGCAATGCTCCTGATCAAAATTAAGGATGAGAATGACAACGCCCCAGTTTTTACACAGCCTGTGATAGGTCTTTCCATCCCTGAAAACAATGCGCCTGGTACTCAGCTAACCAAGATAAGTGCTACAGATGCTGACAGCGGGCGCAACGCTGAGATCAGCTACATCCTGGGTTCTGATGCACCCCCAATTTTCAACCTTGACCGCCGTACAGGCATTCTGACAGCAGTGAGGAAGCTGGACAGAGAAAAGCAGGACAGGTACTCCTTCACTGTGCTGGCCAAGGATAACGGGATGCCCCCCTTGCAGACCAATGCTACTGTGACAGTGTCAGTCCTGGACCAGAACGATAACAGCCCTGCTTTCACACATAACGAGTATAATTTCTATGTGCCAGAGAACTTGCCCATGTATGGCACAGTGGGGCTGATCACAGTTACTGATGCTGATTCGGGGGAGAATGCTGCAGTCACTCTTTCTATATTAAATGGTAGAGATAATTTCATTATAGACCCTCTTACTGGTGTAATCAGACCTAATATCACATTTGACAGGGAACAGCAGGGGTCATACACTTTCCAGGTGAAAGCTGTGGATGGAGGAAGACTGCAGCGTTCCTCAACTGCCAAAGTGACCATCAATGTTGTCGATGTAAATGACAACAGGCCTGTTTTTGTTATTCCTTCATCTAATTATTCATATGAGTTGGTTCCAACATCAACCAGTCCAGGGTCTGTAGTTACTAAAGTCTTTGCAGTTGATAATGACACAGGAATGAATGCGGAGCTCCGCTATAGCATCATAGGTGGGAACTCGAGGGGCTTGTTTACAATTGACCAATTAACAGGCAATATAACTTTGAAGGAGAAGGTAATTACATCAGATCATGGCTTGCACAGACTGGTGATAAAAGTCAATGACCTGGGACAGCCGGAGTCTCTTTATACTATAGCTCTTGTGCATTTGTTTGTGAATGACACAGTCACCAACAGTTCCTACATACAAGAGCTAGTGCGCAGGAATATGGAAGCTCCAGTTGGCCAGAATGTTGGGGATGGTGAGATCACCCCACAAACCAATGATTATGTCAAGATCATTATTGCCATTATTGCAGGCACTATGACAGTTATTCTGGTAATTTTTGTTACTGCCTTGGTACGGTGCCGCCAGACGCCTAGGCACAAGGTTGTCCAAAAAAACAAGCAGAGTGGTGAATGGGTTTCCCCAAACCAAGAGAACAGGCAGATCAAGAAAAAGAAGAAAAAGAAGAAGCGCTCTCCAAAAAGTCTTCTTCTCAACTTTGTGACTATTGAAGAATCTAAGCCTGATGATCCTGGCCATGAGCACATAAATGGCACTTTAGACATTCCTGTAGAGCTAGAAGAACAGACTATGGGAAAATATAACTGGGCCACTACACCGACCACATTTAAGCCTGATAGCCCAGATTTAGCAAAGCACTACAAGTCTGCTTCTCCACAGCCTACCTTTCAAATTAAACCTGAGACTCCTGTACCCCCCAAGAAGCACCATGTCATTCAGGAACTGCCTCTAGATAACACCTTTGTGGTGGGCTGTGACTCACTTTCCAAGTGCTCATCAAGCAGCTCGGACCCTTACAGTGTTTCTGAATGCAGCTGTCAAGGAGGCTTCAAGACCCCAGGCCCCATACACACCAGACAGGTAATGGAGATTTTAAGGTGCTCTCTTTCTCCTTCCCTCCTTACTTTGCCATTCCTATAGCTCCAGCTCTTAGCACTGCAGAAGAACTTTTTCTGCAAGGATTTAAAGTTTTGAAAGGTCATGTTTGAGCGAGGCACTGAAAAGTAAACAATTTGAGATTCATCAGTATGAAGGGAGAAAATGAGAAGAGGGTGAGGTGGCTGTGAGGCGGCTGAGCCTCACTGGTGGGGACTGCTGACTGCAGGTGGCACTGTGGCACTTCCCGCGGTGCCCCCGCAGCTCTCCCAGGCAGGCAGGGCTCGGGCACCGTCCTCTCCAGCGTTCTCTGCTCGAGAATCGAAGTAATCTGGGACAGGTGGAAGGCAATAAAGCTTTACAGAATCTGATAAGTGGTTCTTAATATTAATGGAGTCTGGAACTGCAGCCTTCGTTTGGGCATAGCTCTACTTCAAGGTCTCTCAAAAGTAGGCAAGGATTTTCCTCTGAGAGTTTCGTTGCCATTTGCAGACTAGAAGCATACTGGACTACTTAAATCTAGTGGCATGACACAGTTGACAGGCAAAGTTAAGGGAAAATGAGAAACATGGGTATATTTGCTCTCTCTTATTTGCTGCTCTGCCTGATAAACCAGATTTTAGCTTCTCAGAAATTCAGCACAGCAAAGGAAATGTCTAAAGTATCCTTAGGTTAAAGTTAGAAGTAAATTGATAACCAAAGTAGCTTTTGTTCTCCAGGCCACTACAGAAGAGATTTAAGGCACTGGAAATGTAATATCTATCCATATTCTGGACAGTTTCATTAATAGTAAAGCTTTGCTGTTTGTTTACATCTCTTTTTCACAAAGATTTTAGTGGTAATATTTTTCTAGTTAAGCTTTAGTTGGTCAGGCATTAATTGTGAAAGAAATATTTCAGGAGAGTTTATTATATTATTGACAATATGTTTTAATACTCTTGCTGGGTAACAAATCCTTACCATGGCTAAGTCTCTTAGATGTTTTGCTCCAAGTGAGGTTTTGAACTTTTTTTATGGACACTGTTGTATCACCACTGTAGTGATAAGAAAGCATGCCTAAGAAAAGCTGCTCATTCAAAGTATGATGCCACCACATTTTTGAAAATTGTGAGAAAGGTTGTTTATTCTGTTTCCCTTATCAACACAAGTCTTTGTGGCAGTCAGTATTGCTACACTTGATAAAACTTTCATCTTTTTCTGAAGTGCATTAACAGAAAAATGGAAGGGAAAAATAAAGGATTATTTCTAAGACACAACAGCACTGAAAATGTATGGCTTTTTGCGATACAAGTATTTTCTACTAAAGGTATTTGAACGTGTTAATTTAAATCACACTTCAGAAAAGCTTTTTGCTAATTTGTTCATCTGCTTGAACTCTCATAATTCTGAGGAGGGTGCTGATGTTTTCAGAATTTTTGTACAGTCCTCTAAGTGAGTTTTCAGTTGAGTTCTGGTGTTAGAATATATTCGTTGTCTGCTCAAATGCACTTTGTCCTGCAGTAGTGCTGCTAACAAAGAAAGCAAGCTCATGACCCTCTAGGTTTTTGCTAACATAGTTCTTCCATCAGAAGGGGCTTTTAAAGCAGAATGGAAAGCAGTTCTCTTATGCAGAAGTTGATTGGGGAAAAGAGCATTTTCTTTTATCTTTAACTTAAAGGTCAGTGACAAAGGCATCCCATCTGGAAGGGCAGAAGAGATCTCTTTTGGATTTTTTAATACTCATTACCTGATAATTAACTCATTTTCGTATATCTGTACCTGGAATTAGAGTAGTATGATGTGCTGAATATATCAAAAAGAGATTAATGTTGCTATTTGTATTGATTTTGTTCAGTCTACAGCTGCCTTTAAGGTATATTTTTCTCTGTCAAAGTGATCACACTGTTGGAGAAGGATTAACTACTCACTATCAATGGCCCTTGACACTACTGTGAAAACAACATGTACTTTTAAACACAGGAATTCACATTTTTGTTTCTTATTTCAGTACAATATAAATTTTCTTAATGCATTTATTTGCATAAATTGTGCAATAAAGACCATGAGAGTTAAATCCTTTTGTGTTGTACCATGGTCACAAAGGCAGAATTGTATTTCATAATAAGTGAAAACAAAGTGTTTCTTAAACCTCAAGGAAGCTTTTAAAAGTTGGTCTTACTCCTAGCCTGCTTTTGTATATTATAGTCTATGTAGTTTTATCTCCTGTGGGGCCGTAGAATGTGACTCAGGACAGACTAACGTAGAGTTGTCACTGTTAGCCAGTGGAGAAACAAAACAAACAAAAATAAGCTTCTGCCTAATAAGACAGTGCTTCAGCTGTCTTCATCTGCCTGCTGCTCCACCATCCTCCAGCCTCGGACAGCCTGGGCTACCAGCATGTTTGTGGTTAATGATCCATTTGCATCTTGCACCCTGAATTTTCAGAAAACAATAGGGCAGCCTGGAGAATTGAAGGATAATAAGTTCAGTTAAAAAGGGAGGAGATGTGCTAGCTTAAAAAAATAAAAATAAGATGTCTAATGTGAGGAAAAAAATATTTTGTTGTATCACCAACAATTACTGTATTGCATCCCTTTTACAAGCCAAAAGCTCTCTGAAGGAGGCTGAAGATTACATTCACTGTGAAGGTGTGTCTTCACATCTTAACTGTTCTTACTTTTTGTCTCTGCAAGACTTCCTACTCAGATATTTAAAACAATATAGTTAAAGCTAAAAATACGTTTTCTTTTGAAGCTCTGAATTTTGTGTGTCTCTGAATGGTATTGGTTCAGGTCTTAAAGAAAGGAAGTTACGTTTTTACTTCTACATTCGTCTAAGTGATTTATAAAATGAGAAAGTCACTGTAATAGTTGTACTCAAAAAACGTGCAAGACAAAACGTATCTTTAGTGTTCATGTGGGCAAATAAATACAGCAGTGCAACAGACGAAATTTTTGTGGAGAAGGAATCGGAGGTTCCTGAAGCAGCTGAAGACACGTTGAATCATGAGCTACAGGGAGCTGAAGAGGAGAAAGTATGGTCCTAATGTGATGGCCCCGAAGAAGGGGATCAAGTTCTGTTGTGATTGTAGGTGAGAAAGGGCAAGGGAGAGAGAGATTAGTAGTATTTTAAAGTTACATAGTAGGAATTAAAAAATACTACTGACAGTAGGCCTTCGTAATGGCATGCTTTCTTTTTGGATGTGGTAGAGATAATTATTTGGAAGAAATTCTACCCAGTGATAAATTGCACAGGGGCTTCTTATTCATAATAAGGTTTTTCAAAATAGGATATTTGGGAGGCTCGTAAGATCAAACTGACTTTAAGTGTAATCAGATTTTCGTTGTTTTGATAGCCATGGGCCTCACAGAAAGATGCATTTATTTGGTAGAAAAACAGACAGCACCTTTAAAGTTTTATGTCTGCAAGCTTTGTAAAAGCTCATTTGCTTCTGACATTTACCTTAGTGAGAGCAGAGTATGGGAGCTATTCCATACTGACATGAATCGTATAATTGTTTTTGCATTTGCATTGGAATGATGAAAAGAAAGGGAGAGGTTTTTCCAGTCTCATTTTCATGTAGTATGTAGCACAGTTTAAAAATCTGAAATCCTTGCTTTCAGGTACTTTAAACAACATTGAGGCAATTCAAGTGCCTGTCTAGGTATCAACCTGTCTGTTCAAAACATGTAATTATAGAGTACAATGTTATCTGTGGCACCTTGGTTCAAAGAAGCTACTGCCACAAGGGTTCATTAGAACTTCCCATGTGTTTCCTTTCTTCTCCCTTTCTTTTAATTCATGCTATTTCAGACATTCTTTTCATTTAAGAATAGTATCATGCATACTTTAGAAACAGTAGAAATCTCTGAAAATCAACACGTGGTCACTCAGGAAGGGTCCTGTGACCTCCTGTATTGTCATTTTAAACTTAAGAACAAGTCCTTTATGACTTTGTGTTATTGAAGAGCTGTTGAGTGTTCATGAAAGCAGCACCTCTGCCACTGCTGGAGCTGAGAGGTGCAGTCATGCTCTGAATCTATGAAGACATGTTTTGAGGTGGTTCTCCCTGCTTCAGAGTAGACTCTGGTCTGCATGTCATTTTAGCTCCACTGCTAGTACTGCACCATCCTTAGGAAGCTGTTGAGGGATTGAACAGGCATGCAGGTTGATTTTTCTCATATTCACTTATGCACATCTGTGGTAGGTGTGGTGTTTTTTTTTGTTTGTTTTTTTTTTTTTTTTTTTTTTTTTTACCAGAATTCAATAATCTGTGAAAATATCCATATTTCACAGATAGATATGGAAAGATATCACACATGGATAGAAATTTCAGATGACGCAGTGACCTCTGCTGCACTTGTTTGTTAGAAATTGATGGCATGTAGACAGTGTCTTCTTTACATACATCTGAATGGGAAGTAGACCTCACTTAAAATACATTGCATTTTGGGGCCCTACTGTCTCAATTTTATGATTGTATTAGCTACTACTTAGACCTGCTTACAGTTATAGTACATTTGGTTTTCTGGATTGAAATGTGGTGAAATGCCATTAGGGTTTCCCACTCACTGTGACAAAATTGTGCTTATGATGTGAAATTGAGAGTATTGCACTGTTCCTGAAATTTAATAGCTCTGAAAACTCACCTGTTAAGTAAATCTTTAGCTACGTGATCTACTGTTTTGTTTAAAACCAGTGAGACTAATGAGTTTAATCTAGTATCCTGTAATCATCAGTGGGCAGTGCTGATGCTTTTGCTGTGGAAAAGGTTATTGAGATAACACTGATACTTTGCATTGACACATACAGAGTCAGTTACTCTCAGTATTTTCTTCTAAATATCAGCTAAGTAGCTGTTGGGATAAGCCCTTCCTAAAAGCCATATCAAAATTGATTACTCCAATTCTAAGTATTCTTGTTTTCTCTTAATTCTCTGGCTGGTAATTTTGCTGGTAGTTCTGCTGTGCTGCTCTGTATATATGTCTCAGGAGAAGCTTGAAATTCGCATCTGGAGAAAGGATTTCAAACTGAAGGATAAGTGAAAGTCTGTGACTCAGAAGTTAGTGAGCAGTTACTTAAATATGTGCTACTACTGGAGTAAAGCTGGTCAATAAAATGCTTTTCCTCTGTGGAACACTTTGAAGAAAATCTTCAGAATTGTTCTTTTAATGTGTATCTTTCACTGGAAGAGCATGGGGAAAGAAATGTGGGATATGCCCTCTCTGACTCATAGTAGAAGACAAACAGAGCGAATGGGAAGAAAAGGAAAATTCACCTTTTGTGTGAGGAAAAAATGGAAGATCTTGAATATGACCCAAGTAAAAACTAATATGGAGAAAAAGTGGTTTGGTTTTTTTTCCTTCAGTGAGTACTTGTTGACTCAGTTTATACTGAAGTTGAAGCTGAAGTTCCATCATTAGTAACTGGGTGGTTTTTATGCGAGCTAGAATGATATGCAGCTCTCTGCAATAGCAACTTGCCTTGGGGTAGTAGCAGCATAAATTTGACTAAACATTAACTGCATTTGACCTTCATTTTTGGGTGGGATAACTGAAAAGTTTGCTCTTTTTTTCCTTGTGACCCAATTTTTTTTTTTTTTTAATTAAATGACCTATATCTATAAAGCATTGCTAGCAATGAAGTCTGATTTAACTGCAGTTTAATTTTCACACTTCTTTCTTTTCCTGTTTTCTCCCAGAAGGTATTGCACTCAATAATCTGCAGTTGATAGCAATTTCCTGACCAGTGAGTGACTAGTGTCTTGGTGACTGTCGTATTGATGGTGCTTTCTTTCCTGAGAAATAATTGACTGGAATGGCTTAATTTCTGTGAATTTTTAGGAGTATGACTCTGCTGTTGGTAAATAGAGATTTAAAATGCAAAACGGCTCTTCAAATAAAAACATTTTGTGCTCTCAGGAACAATGCTGTTGAATAAAGTCTGCTGTAACATGCTAGAACATGTTCTAGGTACTATGGTAGTTTTCTGATAGTTATAATCTTGCAACAGCACTTGGGGTGTTGAGCTGATTAAAAAAAAAAAAAAACAAGAAACCCAGAATAACAGTAATGGAAGCCATCTCTGTTGCTCTTTCTGTTTCAGCCTTTTTGCTAGCTATGAATGGATGTGTGTAGATCTTTGTGTATAGAAACCTGAAAACACACACATATCAAAATGGAAGGTTACTTAGTTCAGTACTTCTCAAATCGTGCAGTGGTTGCGGTGGTAGAAATTGGAAACAAACTTTACAATATGTGGGGAAAATGGTGCAGGAAAGGGCTTTTCTCATGCTGTTTCTCTGTTTGCCAGCTCTGAACGCCATCGCATCTGATGTTATGTACTGAAGTCGTACGTGTACACAATGATGTTAAGCCAGCAAACATGAAAACAAGGAAACAGCACGAGAAAGCCCTTTGTCCTGTCTCTGATTGCCGAAGACATTTATCGTCTCATCTCCAGAGGGGTTTGGAAGTGGCGATGAACTGTTCAAGCTGCCCTACTGAAAGGTATCAAGGGCAAGGATTTTTTAAAAAGGAAAGACAAGGAAATTTTAGTACATTGTGCTATAGTGTTCTATATTGTAGTTTTGCTAAGAAAAAAGTAATGTGACCCATCCTTCTTCACAGTTGGTGATTATGGTAAATCTCTTTTGCTTGTAATCATCTCCTTGTCCCAGATTTTTTTTCCTTATTTATTTTAGTTGAAACAATTAGGAATTTTGTTTCTAGAAATCTATTAAAAGGGAGCAATAAATTTTATTCATACATTAAAAAGAGAATGTAAAGTTCTTTATACTCCCTGCATTTAAATGAAAAACAAATGAATTGTCACTTCTAGCACCATTATACGTGTTAAGAATTAAGTGTTATTTATATCTATACCATAATATTTTTAATGATGATATTGCTGCTATGGATCACAAATAGAGTTGATCAAATCACTGCTTTCTCATTTTATAGGCACAATAGTAGTAGTGAAAAATGAGTACTTCCTGCTCTTTACCCACAACATTTTGTAATAAATTGTCACCTTTTAAGTAACTGGAAAGTACTCGCGTAACTTTTAAAAATAAAATTTAATTTGCATTTTGCTTGTCAAAGTCTAGATAATGTCTGTGTAGCAGGTGCCATACATTTAACCTTTTGGTACTTTTATTTTAAGAAGTCATAAACCCAGTGGCTTGTTTTTTTCACTGTTAGCCAGCACATGGGAAAAAAAAATGGCCTACTGTTGGGATCTTCCCCAAATTATGTCTCTATATAGTTAACTTGGTTTTAAAATTTAAGTTTTATACATTATAATTTGTTATTTAGCACGGCTCATTTAAAAAATAAAATTTGAATGTCATAGCTTTGTTTGCAGGTTGGTTGCAAGTTCTTGTATATTGCTTCACAATTTAAGGAGTAATGCTTAATATGTATCATCTATAATATTAGAATTTCATATGCGATGCAAAATCTATTAGGAAGCAAAGGAGTATAAAGAACCCTGTTTTCTGCACTTATATGAAGACATGTAATACTAGTTGGCTAGAATAAAATTAAATACCGACACTGCTTTTAACTGGGATGTATACAGTATATATAACTTCCTTTTAAAGAAAAAGTTATTAATAATTCATGAATTAGACTACAACATGGAATTCTTACACATTACTGTATGTTTGATGTAAAGGTATTTATAGGCTTGTACTTAATAATCACATTGCCTCAGTTCTTGGACTGCAGAATACTACCATGACTGTTGCCTATAGTTTCCTCCACATTTGCTATCTGGCTCTTTTAAAAATGTGTATTTGGCTATTTGATCTGTAAAATAAATTCTCTTAATAATGAAGTGCACATTGTAATTTAGCATATTGTATTGCATATTTATAGCTATGTCTGTTACGGAACATTTTTGGTTCCTGATAAAGAAATGTTTTTCTTGGGAAGAAGTTTAAGTCTCTGTAAAGACAGTTTTTGTTGTTTCTATTTATTGTACCCTTGCAAGATTTGTGCTTCCAGCTAAAGACACAGCACTTCCAGTGCTTAGACATACAGTAATGATGTTTATTGCCTCAGTGCCACAGTTCAGCCCGTTGCTTTGCATTGAAGGTTCATTCCTAATGCAGTAAGGAGTTAACTCAAGAAGGGTGGTTTAGTGTCACAGAGACTGGTCCTGCCTGTTGCTGTTGCAATTGTTTGCTTAGGTGCATTGTAGGTGGGTGATGGGAAGGACTCAGAAGGTGTTTCTTAAGAGTAGTAACCCTTTGGCCAAGTAGAGTTGCTTGTCAGGAAGGTAATAGGATTTCACAGGCTTCCAGTTTCTGTTTTTCTCTTTTTTTTTTAATATTTGGGTTTTTGTACCAAGTAATTTAAGTGCGTGCTTTGAAACTACTATATTTTGTTCTTTTTAATGAAGGGAAACTGAATGGAGACACTAGGCTAGGTTACTAGCCTCAAGCATGTAACGTAGTCATCTCAAGTGGACATACTGCCCTCAGGTTCTTCTGTGGTGATGGAAAGGCATAGTTCTACTGTAACGGGTTATTTTGATTTTAGGCTGCATGCTCTGTAGACATGCTTACTTTTTTACACTAAGTATGAAGAGAACCTTTGATAAGTACCTTTCTAATTCAAATGTCCCAGTTACATGCTTGCAGAGGAAAATACTTTTCATGAGGTTCCTAGTTCTTCTGCTTTTAGCCAAAGTCTACCTTTTTCCTAGTGTTTCACTGGTCGTGTCACTCTTGGCTATTAATAAATAATTCTAAAAGAATCTAGAGTGTTTTTAAACAGTAGAAACTTACATGTATCAAACCAAAGGTACATAAAGTGATTGGATTATTGATCCAAATCAGTAATCTCTCTCTTCTAGTTCTAGAGTCAGCACAGCCAAAAAACCTTCCAACACTAAGGGAACAGCCAGCAGTCTCTTAAGTGCTTCAGGTCTGTGTGTTTCCTCTGTTTTGATTTTTGTTTTCTTACATCTAAATATCACTTTAGAAAGTAATTCTTTCATAAACTGATGTAAGACTTGTTCAGAGACCTCATTTCCTTCTGGTGGTTAAATGGGTTCTTGAAAGCCAAATGTGTACTCACCAAATAAGTATGTGTGCCAAATACCAGTTTCTAAACTTTTCAATGATAAGAAGGATAAATGGAGGCCATGTAAAAAAATAAATGTATACTTAGTTGTTTGGGTTTTTTTTTTTTCTTTTTTTAAATGAACAATAGCATCCTAAGTCAAAGCTAGGTGTACGTGTGTCAAAACCAACTCTTTCTCAATGTTTTCACCTACAGAATGAGTATTTTCTCACTGCACAGAAGTCAGAGTAAATTAAGAACAAAACTCACTGACTTGACCAAACGCTGCTTTTGAAATTGAAAACTCATGATATTTTCTTTGGAATATCCATCATACTTTCTAAGTAATTTTGTTGTACTTTAGACTAATTATTATGACTCAATATCATCTTGGTAAACATCTCAAGAGATTCATCCTTTTATCTGGTGACCGTTGCCACCCATGTCTCCAGTGCAGACAGCTCTGTGTCTGTAGTTCAAGTCCTAGAGCCTGCTTTGGGTCAGTCACAGTGCTATGTGTGGCTCAGGAAAAGCAACAGTTTTTTTATCTGCTGCCAGTTTGTACAGAGTAAATTAATTGCATTGCTGCTTTTAACTCTGCAGTGATGGCTCCCAGATCTGCTGAGCTGCATCCTGGGCCTTGCTGTCAGTGCCTGGATCTCACAGGGAGCTGTGCTACCAAAGCTCAGTGCCACTCCCTCTCAAGCACCTCCTGATACCAAGTGAGTCACTCCAAGGAGAAGCTATGGCACATGATCTACAGTTTGTATGAAAGCTCCCTGCCATATCAGAAAATATATTGGACTTTGGAGGATTTAAATCCTTCTGTATTTAATTGAGTGCAGGACTGCTGAAGGGCAGTAGGGTGCTGTCAGGGACAAAGATGGTTTCTGATGTAAACAGATTTTTTTTTTTTACATAAACTGTAACACTGCAGGGTTTTTTTGTTAACTTTCAGTGATTTTCCATCTTACCATAAAACATATATTTATGGTATATCCTGATCATAAGTGCTATTTGTAAAGGTTTTTTTAACAAATATTTTTAATCTATATTTTTTACTTTCATACTGGATTACCAAGCACTGTTCCTTTTATGTCTTATGTATTTCTAAAATAAATTTTGTTTGAAGATTATATTTCTATACCTTCTAGAGAAACACTCGTTTGAAATACACCTCTGGTCTGTTTCACACGTGCACACCATGAAATCTATATATATACTGATATTTTATACAGTAATTAGGAGCTATAATTTTAATAACTTCACCACAGAATTACCATCAAACTTACTAATAATCTATCTAAAGAAATATGCTTCTTTCCAAACCTCCTACTCCTTAGCAGTACATTTCTTTTGTCTACATTTTCCTCAAAGAAATCAAGTCTAAGTAGAAATTCTAAGAGTTGTGCATCTTCTAACAAAGCTCACATGTGTATCTGAGTGTGTATACAATGTGTAGAGCTAGAGAGGGAGAGATGGTGCTTGTGTATCTCTCTGTGTATGTATGTATGCATTTTGTGTGCATGCGTATATAAGGAGCATGAGGGTGTATATACACGGGTATCCCATAGCCAATTAACAGATTTTGTAGGCACTATATGTTACTTAGAATGTAACTGCAGGTATGTGTCTATCTCTGTAGCCAATATATCTTGCTATGAAAGTTAGCCAGGCACTAAGGTTTCCACCTCACCACATTATCCTTGAATTTTGGAAAGATTAGCCTTTCCTTCTGAGAAGGTACTGGACTTTCTCTCTCTTAGAAAGTGACTCTTGATAGGAGGGTAGGATACAATATGTTCAGTACAGTTTTGAATTTCAGTTCTTTTTCTTTCACTATTTTACTCATTCCATTACTGTCTCACACTGTTCTAAAATAACATTTTTTTTTTCTATTATATAGACAAGTTCTCTTAAATTGTGCCACTGACAATGTAATGAAAATTAGATTTTTGTATTTCCTTCAAATTGTGAACCTCTGCTTATTTCATAAATAGGCACTTGTAAATCAAATTCAGTTCCTTATAATCATGCCCATGACTATTAATTGTGTTATCAGGAATTTTTCAGGAGTACTAGTGACTTTCTTAAATCTTTTAAGTAGGTTTTATTTAGTTGTATTTAGTATGAGTTTTGTTTCTATGGAAGGTGTTCATTAAAGCTCAACTTATTTCCAATAAAAACTGAGTGATTATATCAAAGATATGAGGCTTGATTCCCCATCACTGAATTGCAGCTAAAAATTATGAGCTGAATTTCTGTTTTCTCAGTAAGTTTTCATCCTTTCTCTGCTAAGAGTAGATGCCCATGACTGTCAGATGGATCAGCTGCCCTCTGCTTATGTTCACTGTTTCCTTCTGGGCTGTGATGGTTTTCAACTTTCTTCCTGATATTTTCACTAGAGTCTGACATGAAATTTGAATCTAAGACCTTTCCTTAAAAGAATTTCCTCCTTTTTATTTTCTAGGCAGTACAAAAACTCCCCTTTTATCTTTGTGTATCTATAACAAACAAGTTGCAGGCAGATAGACACACTGACACTAATACAGATCTGAAAAACTCTAGTTGTAGATTTTCCCCACAAAAATACTTTTCCAAGATCTGTATCTAAACCATCGATGGGCTTCTCCCTCCCTCCCTCTCTTCCTCCCTCTCCTATTAAAAAGAAAACAACAGGACAGATTCTAGTGCACATATGTTCCAGATAAGTAAATGACTCACAAACAGGAGTACTTCAAACAGGTAAATGGAATTTGGAACTTCCTTTCCTTTAAATTTTTAGAGTATTTGAGTAATTGGAAATATTCAGGAAAGCACACGTGTTCCATGGCTTAGACATACTATACAGGGAGAAGCAATTCAGGGAAAGAAAAGATCCTCTTATTCTAACCAGGTAGTATCACAAACTCTTTAAGTGATATTTTGCATTAAATAACAGTTTAAATACTGTACATTTTAAAATATAAATTGATTAAAATTAAGGTAAAAAAAACAAAACAGCTTAATACTTTGTTAGAAGTGAAACTTATAGCTTCTTATGGGAATAAATCTGAATATTTTGTTAATTTTAGAGAATTATGCTGTGTCATTGTATGGTAGGCCAAAATTCCCATCTATTTGGGAACATGCCATTGGTGGACTTGTTCTAGAAGATCTGATAAAGTTAAGAGGATGTTTTGGCTTACATGTATGTGGTATGGTGGTTTTAATTTTTTAGGGGGATGAACATGCAAATTATTCTGTGTTTTCAAAATTATTTGTTAAGGTGATTTATATGTTCTTAATTGCTATAACAGAAGAAAGCATCTTAAAGTACTTGAAACAAACTAATGGAGCTACAGCAGTAGAATTAATTCTTGCCCCTTGGTTCAGTGAAAAATAACTGGGCCCCACTGTGGCTAACTCAGCCAAATTTGCCAGGGCCAGCAGAGACAAGGTCATGATCGTGTTGGGGACCTCAGAGGTGTTAGGCTAGAATGGGATGAGAGAAAAGGAAGATCTCTTTGGTGTATGATTTTTATTTTGGTGAGATGGCTCTATCAAAATCCGAAGTGCCACATCAGAGATCTTTGCAGATCCAGCTTTGAGTCACATTCTGACATCCCCTCCTAACCAGGTTACCATGGGTTTGTTATCAGGGGTGACAGCAGCAGGGTGTTGCCTGCCAACCTGGGACGTGTGTGAACACGTGGGGGTGTGTTCATAGCTGAGCTGTACAGCCTGATTCATATCAGGTTGGTTGTGGTTGTAATGGAAGATGTCTTTATTTTATTGCTGATGGATTTTTATTGAATGTTAGAAAGTTTCTTTCCCTCTATTTAATGAATATTTAAAGTCTTAAAGATGGTACAAGAAGTTTACGGTATGATTTACCTTTCATCTCAGAGAAGTTTAAAAAGTGGAAAAAATTATAGTTTTTGTATAATAAACTGTATTGGAACTTTGTTGCATTTTATTTCTTGAAATAGATTCAAAAGAATAAAAAAGCAAGTGCTTTTGCTTGCAAGTAGTCATTTCTTAGAATTATGTAAATATATAGGCAAGGGTATTTTGTTATACAGTATGAAAGCATAAGCCATTTGTCTTCTGTTTTCAAAAGCATTGTCTTTTGCAGGGGTTAACATGAAACCCTCTTTAGCAAATATATCAATGAATCAAACTGAAGTTGTTAAAGTGCTTTTCTAGTTTTTATAATATATTTGTAAATAAAACTTCAAGAGGGGAGGAAAACATTGGATTATGTTCTCAAGCCTAGCAGAAAGGGGACAGTAACTTCTGCAGCCTGCTGAGGTTTTGATTGCTATTGATTTCAAAGTTAGGAGCCAAAACCACTTACAATTTATAGAAGAAATATTTCTCCCAACTTCTTTTAAAATCAGAAATCAGTGAGAGCTGCAACTAGGAGCTGCTGCCACTTGCAGAGGTGTCTGATATTGTTATTAGCAGCAGTGATCAGCGTTGTTGTATTAGCTGTTCTGCAGCTCACGCTGAGTCAGCTTGATCTGTAATGTCTTTTAGAAATGAGTGGGAATAATGGATTTACCAAAAATTGCTATGTCAATACTTTCAAGAAAGCACTTTTTCCTGTTCAGCTCATTTGTGGGATCCTCTCAGAATTCTCTGAGATTAATACGTTCCTGTGTCACTACAACTGTTCAGTGTTTCTGGATCATCAAGTGTATGTAGGTGTCTCAGTGGAAATCAGAATCTTACTTGGTTTTATGGATCCACTACTTACTTACATAAATGCCCAAATGAAAGCAATTTACTTATAAAAATAAATATTTAAAATATATTTATTCAAATGTGTTTTGAGGGTAAAGCCCAAAAGAACACTGTTTTCTGCTCACTTGCATGGCTCATCAACTTTTATATTCATTTTTTTTCTCTATGTTGTGAGTTTTCATTTGGACTCCATCTAATTCTAGTAGTGAAAACACCAATAAGTTAACATAGTCATGACTATTTCTAACTAATGAATGAATCAAACATTTTTCAGAAACTTATGAAGGTTGGATATTTAAAGCAAACAGAAATGACAGAATAATTCTGTTAATAGCAATTAAAAAAGGAAAATGCAGTTGGAGGGAATAATATTCTTTTGATGTTTTCTGTATACAAGATATACAATGGAGCAATTATCTGTTTGTTTTCAGCTACCAGGCATGATTTATTAGTTACAGTATTTTGGCTTTGAAACACTGAACATGGATAAGACAGCACGTGCTCAGTTGTGTGAGGGTTCCAACATCTGTCCTGACAATCCTCTTACAGAAAGTCTTTTTGGAATTAGGAAATGGCAACATGAGTTCTGAAATGGATATGAAAGCAACAGTAAATGGGATGGGGGGGTGGGGGATTGGAAGAGAATATTTCATTATTTCATTGCCCCTTTTTAACACATTAACTGCTTGAACTATTTGTTTTTATGATTCCAGATGGTAGCAAGATGCATATAAATGAATAAAATGAAATAGAACAAATCAAATGCTTGGCTGCTGTTCAAGAGCAGCTAAGGCTAAGCTTTATTAAATTCACATGAGGATATGATAACTGTGGAATTTCACAGAATGAACTGCAATAATCTTACTCAGGAAGAACATAATTCTTCTTGAGATAGATGGGAGAATCAAAAATTTTATCATGGAAAAAACAAAGCCCCCCTGGAGATTTATTTTCAGAGGGCATTCACTACTTGATTGAAACCTGTACATACACCACAAACAGAATCAAGGTGCACAGCCCAGTTTGACTTAGCAAATCTTTTAAGGATTTGTTCCTTCTCAGCAGCAAAGCAGAAACTACGTCAAAGAAAGTTAGGATGTTCTAGGTTACGACTGTTCCCTGTGTCATATAAAGTCCCTTTAAGAATAAGGACATTTATATTTAAAAAGTATTAAGTTTCAAACTTGTATTAGACATATTTAGTTTATATTTGAGTAGGAAAAAAACTAAAGCTGACTAAATAAAATATTTTTTATGAATTTTTGCAGGATATAATTCATTGTTGATGCTGTTTTTGTGTCTGTAAATAGTTTTCATACTTCTGCAGTTGAATGACTCTCTCAACATTTTCAGAAATTTGTTTTGTCACCTAATGAAATCAAGCAAAAAAATTTGTTTCTTTTTAATATGCTATGTTTCTCTTGTTTGTTTTCATTGAAACTCCAAAATTACGACTTGAAATTTCTGATGAAAGTAAAATGTTTTCCTCGAAAAGCCTGAACTATATTTCCTGTAAATACTTATAGGATATATTTTGTTCAATTTTCCATTTAGATATAATTTAAATTGAATTTTGTTCATAAAACTGCATTCTTAAACTTCATCCCTGTATCTAAAATGAAGAGTAAAATTCTGAAACTTGGGGGAAAATAACTGGGAGCACTCAAATCTATTGCTGAGCTAGTCATGTAGAAGCAAGGGAAGCAATAGATCCACAGCTGGTTTTATATTCCCTTTATATTTCCTTGGCTGTGTTTGTCCAGTATGGTCCCCCTGCTGTACCAGCTGAGCAGAAGGTCATAGCATGGGTGGGGGTGGGTGAATGGAGACATCTACACTGCACTTCATAGTACCTGGAGATCCTCGGAGGAGATTTTCTTCAGTGGAGAGCTAAGATTATTTAGCAGGCTTTATGTCAATAGAATTAGGTGTATTTACACTCCATAGTAACTTACTGCTTTGCATTTTTACTTATATAGAAGAGTGAAGCAAATAAGCAACAACACAGATGTCAGAAGGTTTATTTTATCCCATGAAGAGATAATTGTCACCACTAGAATTTAGTCTCTTGAGTAAAAGTTTCAAATGCGTAAATGCAAAAGCCAGAAAAGAGAAGTTGAGTCAACCCTTTACCTAGGGCTGAGAAGTGCACTGTTGACATGACGCAGTTACCTGCAAGGCTTTCTCTTCCCTGAAATGAAAACCCTGTGTGTGAGGCCTGTGCAGGGGAGGTCACTCCTGGCTGTGCTGCCCACTGCATGGTGACCATCTGCCACGGCTACCAAACTTCACAGCCTTTACTAGATTTTGTAATCACAGGTAGAGAAATGAAGTAACGGTGACATAACTTACCAAGTCCTGCCATTCCTGGTATCTGCATCTAACTGATGGATCATGTAAAGTAATTTACTCCCTTTCAGTGGAGCTACTGCATGGATAAGGAGAAGAGGTGAAATGAAAATTCCTTTCGAGGAAAGCTTCACAAACATGGGAGAGGACACAGTTCTTGCTTGAAAGGGTCTTGATAACAAGTTTCTGTTTGAAAAGTCAGGAAGATTTGGAAGTATTGAGATAGCCTAAAATGCAACTGTGATATGACAGCTTGAATATATGGCAACTTGGATAGTTGCAGATGTTTGGTTTTTTTTATCTTTTCCTTTATTATTTTTCTTTTTTTCCTCCCTGTTATTATGGCTGGTTGGTTTTTGGCATTTTTAATGTTTGAGGGTTTTTCCCAAGTACAGAATGTATTATACAGTAGCCTACAATATTTTTTTTTTCTTTTTTTTTCCTGGACATTGTACTTTTTTTACAGTTCTTTAACCATTTGATGGAAGATACGAAGTAAGCTAGATCCTCAAATTCAGCATAGTATTTTGAAATTATTTGGTGCTGGGTTACAGGACCAGTGTAAATAGATATATTGGAATTTTTGTTAACAAAAGTATTTTATATGGCAGACACTTCTATCTTGTTCTGTGACTTGTAAGTCAGTTTGAAAAGATATTTTGATCTTGTTTTTAAAACTTAACTCTGTGGGTATTAATCCTGCACTGGAATGACTCAAGATCAGCTTTTTCAAACAAGGAAACGGAAGGCTGTATTAAGAGAGAGCAGTGAAATATTTTGAATCTTATATGAATGTAAAGTCAAAAAAAATTAACATCAGCTGTTACAGAAACTTTATGTGATTGTTGCTTATTACTTAGGAGTTATACTTGTTTTACAGTACCTTATATATGTTTATACCAAAGTTATTTTTAAGCAATACACAAACCTAGAGCACAGTTTGTAATAATACAGGGAAGTGCCATAGTACAGTAATTAAATATTTTTCAATAGGTGCAACTGGTTGACATTTGTCCATTCTATAGCAGGAAAAAAATACTGAAAGAGCATGGGAAATGTTTATAGGAACTGATGGATAATTACTTTCCAAATGTTCAGTTTAATTAAGGTGGACATCACATGGAAATAAAAACAGTAGAAGGCAGATGATGATTTAGGGTTGTGATTAAATCCCTTGTAGGTGGTTTGGGTAATGTCAAACACAGGTCAGTTTTGTTTTTGGGGTGCTGAATAAAGTCTTTGCTGTTGTCCCTTTTGAAAATGAAGTAAAAGACAGAATCTGTCTTCTTGGTAAACTGAAGGTGTTCATCAAAGCCACAGATGCTGAACTTTCTTGAAGGCTGCCTAGTCCTGAAAATAATAGTTCGGTAGTCTATATAAATATAATGGCCAGAAAAAGTCTGACATATATCATAACAGATAGATAACCTTTTCTCCTTGTGAAATTAGCCCAAATAAAAACTGTCAGATTTAATCAGAACTGTTTTTCCTCTCCCTATGTCAATCAAACCTTTCCTATTGATAATCTGAACAAAATAAGGTTGAGAACACAAAGTCTACTTTTGTATTACTAAGATGAAAAGATTCTGCCAGGTTGTGATAACATTTGAGATGCAGAGGCTGTTACAGGAACATAATGAATATCAAATATATCTGCAAAAAGGACTCTTTATCAAGATAAAATCCTGATGAAAAATGCCACTTATTCTTTACTTTCCATCAGGCAGGTTTAAAGACTGCAAGAGAAGAATGTAGATCTGTGTTTAATGGAGGTATTTAGTTTAGTACTCTGTGTGCTGAAATGTGAACCTTGAATTCAGTTACTTCTCATCTGATCCAAAAATTTATTTAAAAATTAGATCAAGTTCTTTCATATTCAAATGCAGAATATTCTATTAATAAAAGAGAATTTACTATTGGATGTCACAATCTTAGAGGTATTTCTGTATAACCTGTCATCCCAAAGGACTTCTGTAGTATTTGGATTGGTTTCAATGTAACTATACATTACATATTAAATTAATTGCATATTAATTTATACTCCTCAGAAGTACTAGGTTCCATGAGTGAAGAAATCAGATTTGGTACAATGAAGCAAAAGCTGCCATGTGCTGATCTCAGGTACTGATCTCAGGTACTGGTTCATGACTGCCATGATTTTTCTTTTTTTTCCTTAAGAGAGAAGAGGGTGATTAGTTTGTTGCTGATTAGTTGATTTCTTTGTGTTTCTTTCTGGTTTTATGTGGCAGTACAGCACATCTGATACTGACTTTAAGTCTGTTATTCAGGACAGGAGCTGGAGCTGGATTCTCCTGTGCTGGTCAAAAAAATGTGATGTATTGGGAACTCAGGAGTGAATGCATTGTGCATTCTACACTGTTTCCGTGCCACGACTTGTGCTTGGTTGTAGGCTTTGTATGGATTTTTTTTTTTTCAAATGTTTTTGCCTTAGCCATGGCGTGGATGGAGATTGGAAGAAGAAAAGCTTAATAGCAATTTTGGTCTTGAAAGATAAAGACTGGTTGATCCAACTTAAATGGTTACAGATGAAACAACCAATATCCATTGAGTTGTAGAGACAAGCTGCAAAACTTCACAGGTCAGCACTACACCAGCTGCAACCAGAAGAGGAGGATGGTGAAAAGGGAAGGTGGAGTATTGGGCATACTGTAATAAAATTTTGAGAGGATATCCAAAACCAGATGGATGGAAATGGAACACATTCTTTACTACATAAATTACAGTGAAAATCGAAGAAAACTGAATTCCGCAGCCCTGCTGTTTGGTGTGTTGCTGAGGATGAATGGTGTTTTCTTAATGAAAGACAGAGTTCTGTTCATGACTGCACTGGTTGTACACCACGGAGGGGGGTGAAGCACACGGAACAGATTTGGGTGTAGGTATGAGCCCCCTGAGGCAGCGATCATAGCGAACCCCTTAGACTGAGACAAGAGACCATTTTGTTTGTATTTTAGTAGGAGAAATGCTGAAAAGTAATGAGGTAATGTTTTAGTTTCCTTTTGGCTGTCTTTGGGTTACTTAATTCTCTTTTGCAAATTTAGAACAGATTAACTGAATACTGATCAGTAAATAGGCTACACCAGGCCTGGATATTCAGCTGTCAGTGGGCTTGGGGAGGGAGAATAAGCAGAGCACACACAGGCTGGGTGTTCTTTCATATTGTGCAATGCTTGATGTTGAAGATAGACATCAGAATCTCATAGTGATTTCTTCGAAGTGATAATTGTTTCTGTTTTGAATTATTACAGAGGTAGCAGAAATAATTTTTTTTTTTTTGTGACGTATTTAGGTTGGAATTAATTTCTTCTGTGGGAGATGAAGGGAGACACACCTAGAGCATCATCTGCTGTAGCTGCCTCACATACCTTGCATAAGCTGCCCTGAGTCACTCTCGGTAGATATCTTTCCTCTATGTGCTGTAGGAGGAAACTATACGAACACTTTGCTTTTAGATGGCTAAAGTTGAGTAAGATGATTTCTGAGATCTAATACAAAAAATATTTTTAAAAATAGGGCTCACAAAGGGAACATTTTGAAACTGTGACCTTCAGTAGTATAGGCATATGTGCTCTCAGTTAGAAAGAGCTGAGGTAGTTAAATGATAGATAGTGCAGAGGAGGTTTTCAAAGTGAGTAGAAGTATGGTACTCAGGTATTTTCACCTCTGTTGACTAATGTAACAGTGCTTAGTCCATGTGCATTGTCAGAAGTTATTTGATATATTAGTAAACTTTACTGTTTCAAGATAAATTCTCTCATATTTTCCCTTATTTTTGTAGTATAAACATTTTATATACTATTTTATAATGAACATATTTCTCACCTTTGAAGTAATTTCTCTTTGTTAGATCATTTTTGTAGGTGTATTTCCATTAGTCTGATTCACCTCCTTCGCTCTTTGCTGCAAGTTGATAAAGATTCAAATGCATTTGTTCTGCTTCTTTATTTGGGCATTTATTAAAGCAGTATATTTGCAAAGACAAAAAGAACAAGGATTTTGAAGAACGTGTGTTTAATATATAAACACATGCTTCCATATTTCCAGCAGACAGCCTGCAGTGGATTGTACGTTCCAGTAACTCAAAACCATGCTTGAGGAGGAAGTGAGTAATGTTGTCTTCAGGCAGTGTGGACAGTGTCATCACCTTCTTGTTTGCAAAGTTCACACGTGTCAACACGCATGGGTTTGTTTCCTTTGATAGCACGTACCCTTTGGAGAAAATGCCATTCACTTTGGACTCTGACTGTCACTACTGAGCTAGTCAGTGAAGTCTTGGTCAGTTCAGAAAGTCTCTTGGGCAGCACATAATTGCAAGATGAAGTTCGTGTCATGTTGTTAGAGAAGTCAAAGCTGGTGTTGTCTTGAGGTCTGTTCCTATACTGCTGCTTTGAAACTTGCAGCAGGCCATGCTGGGAGAAGAGTCCAGTAGAGAACTTGTTTCCAGAAAGCACTAGATATTTTGTTCTTTAAGTACTACTGTCAAAGCATAAATTGAGTTAATGGCTGTAAAGAGTTCATGTTCCTTTTGTAAAAACTGGACAAAGAATGATGATTTTTCAGTATAATGAGTCTGAGTTGGGATGTAAACGGAGAATTTTATATTCAGTTGCCTAGTTCTTCCCAGAAATCTTTGGAAGACTGAGCAGCACAGATACATCTTTATACAGAAGTGTAGGAGCAGAATTTGGAAGTAGGGTAATAGGAAGATGGGAAGTGGACACTGTGAGGGGGAGGAATTTATCCATATTAAATCTAGAAACTCCTAAAATCTCACAGGAGTTTTAGAAGCAGGAGAAACTTGGTACTTTGCACAGCTTTTGGTAAAAGTCTGGGAATTTTGTTATCTGTTAAGCAATTTTTACTTTATCCTTCCTTTGGAACGAATAGTGCATGGAGTAAAAAGAACC
The DNA here is from genome assembly GCF_000691845.1 of Merops nubicus. NCBI lineage: Eukaryota > Metazoa > Chordata > Aves > Coraciiformes > Meropidae > Merops > Merops nubicus. Next base: position 38,758 of record NW_008610171.1, read on the forward strand.
TTATGATGTGGGAAAACTGAAATGAAGCTCTGCTCTAATACAATTTGCCTTTTATCAGAGCAGTCTATTGCTCTTTTACTGCTTCTGGAGATAGACATCCCAAATTCCATCAACTGCCGTCCCATGTGACATTTAACACATGTATTGTGATGTCCAGAAGGATTTTGAAGTCTAATTAGCATCTGATAGCTGAATTATATGCTCAATGTAAGTGCAGCTTCCATCGTGTCAGGGCTTGCACGTGTTGGAGTGATGTGGTAAAGCTGCTTTTACACTGTGGTACAGTCTCAGACTGGAGAAGTTTAAACCTGAACCTTCCTGAGTAGCCCTGATACATGCAAGATTTAGGGATTAGGAAAAAAACTATCTCAAACTATATTTTAATCTAGTTTCCATTAAGATAATTGGCTGCCTTTTGGTAAAACCTAAAAAAGAACTGTTTATTATTTGACTGAGTTTTATTTCCTGAAGCCCACATCTTGAATTTATTTTAATGGAAAATCAAAGGTACTGTTATTTGATGCTTCATCTCATTTACTTTCTTCTAGTTTGGAGAAGTAACATGCTTTTATTGTATGAATAAAAGGCCAAGAAAAAAAGTATAATAATGAAGTAGAGGAATGATATTCTCTCAAGGCATCCTTGCGATACTATACGTCATATTGCATGCATTGTTCTATGTATTTATTCACAGCTTTGCACTTTAAGAAAACTACAAGGGGATGAAACCTCAAGAGGAAAAAGCCTTATGAAATGAGAACAAACAGTATTGGAGCATAAGATGTCTCGCTAACCTTTAAAAATGCAATGCAGTCCCACACAATTTTCTTCATTCAGAAGCAATCTGCAGCTCTTTAGCAGGAAACCAATCATTGAGTTCTCACTCATTTTGATGTATGACTTGAAATTCAATACAAAAGAAGAAAAGGTCTTTTGGAAAATCATATTAATGGAGGTTCATTTTCATTATGTCCAGTTTCCTCTTTAAGGATATCTCTATTTCCACTAGTGCCCTTCTCTAGATTTTTTTGTGTGTATTTTTCTTCACATGCTTTGAAATTTGTGTGGTAATCTCTGCTACCAGTTTCTTCCATCCTGTCTTGCTGTATTAATTTTAGCTACAAAATTTTATAAGTTAAAATTGTAGAGTCATCTGTCCCTCACTGTGCTTTGACATCTTATATTTTATTTCTTTCTTCAGTAGCACAAGGTTTCTGTTGCTTTAAAGGAAATTATGTCTTTGGAATTTTATATGAAGCCAAACATCTTTGCATGGTCTCAGCATGCAACGAAGAACAAAGCAAAAGTGAAGGTACAGTACTGGAAGTATTTTAGTAAATCATTGATGTTCCGGATCAAGGGTCACGTGCTTTTAGCTCACTCTGTTATCTACTTTTAGTGACTCAAAACACTGGAACTTGATTATCACAGTGAATGAGTACTAGTACTTTACAGTTAATTCAGAGGAGACTCTGTTTCCTCAGGAGCTGAAGTTGCTGAGTGTCACTGGCAGAGTGACAATCTTCCTTCTGTACATGCTTAGGATGTGCTTTTCAAAACTGTGCAGGCTCTCTCCACTTCCAGTAGAGAGGCATCACCACTGACTTCTGGGGAAGCGGAGTCAGGTCAATGCATAAAGCTTTACAAAACTTCATTCATCTGGTTTTCATGCCAGGTTGTCATTAAGAAGATGACCAATGTGAAATGGGGAGGTTAACTGGGAATGCAAGTGTCATTGAAATGGCTGGAGTTACAGATGGCTCCATTACTGTCACTCTTTTATCTAATATAATATTGATTTATTTTAAAGTGCTTTATTTTTCAGTATTCTATACAGTTTAGAGATCTGTCTTTTTAGCCACATGCCAAACTGGTATGGAGTACACTGAGAATTACACCGTTTGTGACTTTATATCAAATCAGATGATCCTGTGCGTGCCTGTATGAGTTCAGTGAAATTTAGCATTGCATTAAAGTGTAGTTTCATTCTCAAATTTGAAGCAGAAATTACTTTGGTTTGGAATAATCAGAGATGTGTGGGTACATGTTTATTTCACTGGTTGTTTACAGATGTTTACAGAGAAAAAAGGTTTAAATAATTCGAATTTAAGCAGTCAAGAGTAAAGAAAACCTATGCTTAGAGCTGTTAAGATCAAAGCATCTCTTCATTAATCCACTGCTATTTGCATCTGTTTACTGGGGTTTCTTTCTTACTGACAGGTTAAATTAGGACTTGGATGAATCTAAGTATAAAGTAGACCCCCCTGGTTTGATAGGACTAGGACAGTGGATTGATCCAAGTGAGGTGTAATGGATCAATTACCTTGCCGCTTGGAGATGGAGGGAATTGTCAGCATAGGAGTGATGATCTGAAAGCTCTTTTCATGGACGGGAGATTAGGAAGCAGTGGAAGGGGAAAAAAAAAACCCAAACCTTCCATTTTAGCAGTAGAAGTTACAGACTCGTGGAATCACAGAATGGTAGGGGTTGGAAGGGACCTCTGAAGATCATCTTATCCAACTCCCCTGCTAAAGCAGGGTCACCCACAGCAGGTTGCCCAGGTGGGGTTGGAATCTCTCCAGAGGAGACTCCACAGCTTCTCTAGGCAGCCTGCTCCAGGGCTCCATCACCCTCACAGGAAAAAAAGTTTTTCCTCCTGTTCAGATGGAACTTCCTGAGTTGCAGTTTGTGCCTGTTGCCCCCTGTCCTGTTGCTGGGCACCACTGAAAGGAGGCTGGCCCTGTCCTCTTATCCTTTACAAATTGATCAGCATTGATAAGATCCACTTTGGGTATTCTACAGGCTAAACAGCCCCAGGTCTCCCAGCCTTTCCTCATAAGAGAGATGCTCTAGCCTCTAACCTTGTTACAACACATATACATATGAACAATCAAGACAGATAATTAAGGTGTTGCTAAATTCTGCTGGTCACCCTCACTAGGTATGCTTCAATTCGACAGTGGGATGTAAGAAGAAACCTCTACTGGCCAGTTATGTTGTAGATAAACATAGAGCAACAGTCACTCGTAGTACTATGTTCAATCTCATCCCAAAACTTGTTGAAAAGCAGATTTTTTTTTTTTTTGGTTAGTGTTAACCAACGTGCTCACAGTAGAACCTAGTGCCACTTTATTTGGAACGTTGCATCCCCACAGCCTCACACACACCCGGGGAAGTGGCACAGGCACTCACTGTTTGGAAACCACTGACAGTAGCCTGACTACGTTTAGAACAGACGTTGTGGCTTAATAGTCTTCAATCTCTATTAGCTGTATTTCCATATCAGGGATGCTACAAACTTTTTGAAAAAAAATTTGGAGAATCACTATTGTGAATTATCAACCATTAGTTCCATATAGTAGGGACTAACCTTCCCTGCTACCCATCATTTACAGGGACTATATCACTTCAGAAAACTGAGTATTCTTAGGTGGTCAGCAAAAAGATTTTAAGTTGAAACTATTTTTTTAATTATCCTTCAAGAATTCACCATTTAAGAATTGCCCTTTTAGCAAAATGAATATAATGAATCACTCGAGAGAACTAGGGTATGTACTGTATAGGAATCTATTAAAAAAAAAAGAATCTTCCCCCCCAAAGTCTGTAAAACTTTCTCTCTTAATTTTTTTTTTTTTTTTATATTGTATAATGGTTAATAAAACCCTGTAAACCCAGCCTAGCAGCATGTGGTGGAACCTCTTAAAGGGAGGAACATTGATTAAGGGGTGTTGATATTAAGTAATAAGAGAATTTTCACAGTGAATGGGGCCCTTTCTTAAGAGGGAAACCAAGAGCAAAACCTAGAAAGCTTCTCAGACTGGGCTGGGTATGTTCTGATTCAGTAATGCCTGAAGAGAATCTTCTCAACTAACTGTATGTAAGTGTGATGTGTGCTCCATTGGATGATGGATTTCATTGAGGATCTGCTTTGGTTTGACTTGGAGAGAGAAATGGTAATTGGAGACTGGGCAAGACACATTTGTGCAGGATGTTTTCTGATATACACATTCAGAACAGACTTACCTCCCCAGGAAGAAAAGGTGATGAGCTTTGGAAATATGACTGACTTCTGTTCATACAGCTGCCCTTATAATTCATTATATTCAGCTTTACCCCTGTCTGGAAGAAAATAGGATGAAAAACTGTATTGAAGTCTGCCTTTGGAGATTTGGACTAGGAGTTAACATATGCTAACAACCTAATTGCCCTTACCTGTTGTTGTTAAATACTTCCTGAAGTTCCATCCAGGTAAATAAATGAAGTGTACAGGGTTTGAAGGTGGCTGTTACAGTGGAAGCTGCTTCACTTGCGTTCTGCTTCTGATAGATCTACAAAGCAAGAACCTGGAGAATTCTGCAGTTCTGTATTCTTTAAAGGTTTGTTTGAATAATGATCAGGCTAACCTGGCTTGGGCTAGAAAGAACCTGTTTAAAATTGTATTATCCTGAAATGCCATACACGTGAATCCCAATGAAGGACAAGCTAGAGAACATGAAACAGTTTGTAAGTGTAAGCCCTTTGACACAACCATCGAGAAGTCAAATCAGAGACCTTCTCTTTGTTGCTCAATGTTTCTTGCCTGAATTAACTTATATATGGAAGCTGTCCTGAGGTAAAAGCCCAGTGAAAGGGCATATTAGTTTCACCACAGTGGAAGCTAGGTGAGGTCACCCATATGCTGAGGCACGTTGCTGACTAGGCCTAATTTGTCTTACACTAACATGGGAGAGTGTTCTCATCTCACCCGTGTTATTTTGTTATTTTGCTGTTACATCGTGTTGTTTGTTTGTTTATTTGTTTTTTCCTTAGAGCTGGAATTTCTCATGCAAATAAACTGCTCAGCAGTAGTAATCATTTTTAGTAATGAAATTACTTTAAAAGTATATCTTCATTTCATAATTACTTGAATTTATCTTCAGGGAAGAGGCTTTTGCTAAATGCTTTGCTTGGGTTCATTGGTCAGTATAAGATTCCAATCAAACAGATATTTTCTCAAATTTTTAAGCTTTACAAGATTATCATGTTAATGAGTTCAGTAATGGCTAGTTAAATGCATTGCTCTTGCCTTCTTAACAGGATCAAATGTACCAACTTTTTGCTATCTAGCAAGAAGCCTCTTAACTCTTCTAATTAATATGTATGACAAGGAATTTATGTGACAGTTTTCCTTTTAGATCAGTCAAAATAGAGAGCTGTAAGGAATAAAACCAATTCAATGTGTTGTAGATTATCTGGGCAATTCAGTAGCCTAAGTTTAGTAAAATGCCAAAGAGATTTCTGCAAATATTTCTGATACTCTTCTAAAATACTCCAAGCTGACATACTAATTTATGTGTTTGCATGCCAAGGTTCTTCATTCCTTCTGCTGTAACAAAAGTAATAAAAAAGCAAAGAAATGCTGATCTGACAACTTTAAATCTTTAAACTGTAGAGAGAATGATGTAAAAATACAAATGTGGCAAGTTAGTTAGCATGTAAAATGTAACTGAAGTATTACAAAATTTAATATTTTCTAATTTGAAAACAAAGAGTAAGGAACTGTGAAAAGTATTTGCTATATAACAGTCTTTTTGCATGAGGCAGAGGCAGCTGGGCTTCATCGGTGAAGTGGGAAGAAAAAAAAATCTGGCAAAGAAAATAAGGACAAGTTTTAATTTCATGACTTGAAGAACCTATGATAAACACCATTCCAAAAAAAAGGGGACAGAATTTTGAGATGTGATAATCATAAATCACACTCAGATCCTGCTG